>NC_135186.1:38271353-38498853 GCF_041146795.1 Maylandia zebra | reverse complement strand
GGCTTTTTGTGGTTGGCTAATTGGTGTTCAGTTTTGCAAGTAAGTGCCTTCAGGTGTGTATTTGAGTGGTTGCAATTACCCGATGTGTTTTGTATTTTGGATACATGTGTTTTCCAAATGGCACCCTGAAATTTCATTTTTGAACGAAGTGTCTTATGTATGAAATAGAGTGTAGTATGCAGGACCATGTGTGTTGCATAAAGGAGTAAGTGTGTTGCATAATTGCAACCAGAGTGCAAAGCAGCACTTTTGTTTAAGGTATGGGTACATGTGTTTGGGGTATGGTAACAAAAGCTTCAAGTTGTGTTACTTTAGTCTAAGCATGGGTTTATAGTGTTCAAGCAACGAGCAAAAACTGTAACTGGAAATTTCTATTTGCAAACACGCTGCTCCATAGCCCTGCGTTTGGATCATCCTGTCCCTCTGATTGGACCAGAGGGACAGGATGGATGGAGTACATATAAACTGAGAACACAATTAAAGAACAACAAACACACTGACTCAGTCCGTGTCAGAGCCACAAGCTGTGACAGGTAACACAAGGTCACCTGTTTCCAGGCAACACACCACTGTGTCTGTGTGTGTGTGCGTATGTGTGTGTGTATGTGTGTGTGTTATCAAACACGTTAGAAAAACATGATCGTGTGGAGAAAAGTCTTTTACTGTCCTCAGAAACAAAACTGACCAGGGAAACCTGTGCCACAGCCACACATAAAGGAACTCACCAAAATAAAACAGGAAGTGAATGCCAGGGAGACACACGGAGAAAACAGAGGGAGACAGGTACACACAGGTACTCACAGGTTCTCACAGGTACACACAGGTACGCACAGGTACACACAGGCACACACAGGTTCTCACAGGTACGCACAGGTTTTGTCATGGTCTGGTTGGGCACCTGCAGGTCTCAGACAGCGGCTCCTCCTCCTTTAGGCGGAGTCCGGTTGCTCCTCCCTGGCTGACCACCTGTGAGCAATCGTGCCAGCGGTATATCAGACTTGCGCTCTCAACCATTCATCGCCTGAGTATCTGCTATCCCCATAGATAGCACCCGGAGTGGAGATCTCGTTCCCCTCGCTCCCGTCCTCCTGGACCTGGGCCGCCTGCTGCTTACACAACGTGGCCTGCCGGCCCACCGCTCACCTGCCTGCCTCCCCACGCCTCGACCGCTTCCGGGCTTTCCGCTCCACCTGTCCCCTCCATCTGAAACCAATGCCCCCGGCCCCTACCTAGTCCTGTTTCTACCTCCCCGCTGCCCCCGCTGTTCAGCCGTCTCCTAGAGGTGTCTAGGTCGCCCTCATTATTCACCGACGAATCCTACGCGCCACTAGTGTGGTGGCGTCGCTTTGTTTTTTACCTTTGTTTACCTGTGGGCGGAAATAAATTATTTGTTCTCTGTCACCTCGCTTCCGGGTTGGTTTCTGCACCTGTGTCCATCCCTGTTCCCTCGTGCCGCTGGGCCGTGACAGGTTTTCACAGGTACACACAGGTACACACAGGTACTCACAGGTACGCACAGGTACTCACAGGTACACACAGGTACTCACAGGTACTCACAGGTACGCACAGGTACACACAGGTACGCACAGGTTCTCACAGGTACTCACAGGTACACACAGGTACACACAGGTATGCACAGGTACACACAGGCACACACAGGTTCTCACAGGTACGCACAGGTTCTCACAGGTACTCACAGGTACGCACAGGTACTCACAGGTACACACAGGTACTCACAGGTACGCACAGGTACACACAGGTACACACAGGTACGCACAGGTATGCACAGGTACACACAGGTACGCACAGGTTCTCACAGGTACACACAGGTACACACAGGTACGCACAGGTACACACAGGTACGCACAGGTTCTCACAGGTACACACAGGTACTCACAGGTACTCACAGGTACACACAGGTACGCACAGGTACACACAGGTTCTCACAGGTACGCACAGGTACACACAGGTACTCACAGATATGCACAGGTACGCACAGGTACTCACAGGTACACACAGGTACTCACAGGTACGCACAGGTACACACAGGTACACACAGGTACGCACAGGTACACACAGGTACGCACAGGTTCTCACAGGTACACACAGGTACTCACAGGTACACACAGGTACGCACAGGTACGCACAGGTTCTCACAGGTACACACAGGTACGCACAGCTACGCACAGGTTCTCACAGGTACACACAGGTACGCACAGGTACGCACAGGTACACACAGGTACTCACAGGTTCTCACAGGTACACACAGGTAAGCACAGGTACACACAGTCACACACAGGTTCTCACAGGTACACACAGGTACTCACAGGTACACACAGGTACTCACAGGTACGCACAGGTACACACAGGTACACACAGGTACTCACAGGTACACACAGGTACTCACAGGTACATACAGGTACACACATGTTCTCACAGGTACGCACATGTTCTCACAGGTACACACATGTTCTCACAGGTACACACAGGTACGTACAGGTTCTCACAGGTACACATATCTACTCACAGGTACACACAGGTACATACAGATATGAAAAAGAACATCTAAAGCTACGTTCACACTGCAGGCGAAAGCGCATCAAATCCGACTTTTTTGACGCTATGTGACCCATATCCGATCACAGTGTGACAGTGTGAACGGCACAAATCCGATATTTTCAAATCCGACCTGGGTCACTTTCGTATGTGGTACTGAATCCGATACATATCTGATGTTTTAGAAAGCGACTGCTGTTTGATGGTCATGTGACATTAAATCCGTCTTTTACGTCACTGACACAAGACAGACGTCAATTATCAGCGCCGGAGAAAACATCGCGAACGCTTCCTGGCCATCCGGTGAAACTGTTGGGAAGACAACATGAACATTTTATTTGTACTGTATAATCTGCAGATTCTGACAGAAATCTGCAACTATCCTTTGAAGCAGCGCTCCTCTCTAAAACAGCAATAAGGATCATTTTTAAGCCAAATGTAATTAACAAAATAACTTTATAGCTTAAAGCAAAAACTGGGAAACGTAAAGTCTGAAACAGTCAAACAATATAGTTTGTTCTGGGTCTAAACAGAGCGCGTTGTGTGTGACGTCTTCTTTTGCGCATGCGGGCCGCTTTGAGCGTTCACACTAGAGCGCGTTTGCTGTCACATTTTATTTGTAATGTAGCAGACAAAAAAATCGGATTTGATCAAAAAATCGGAATTGAGCATCAAGACCTGCAGTGTGAACGTAGCTTTAGAGACGCAGAGCTTCACCAACCTGCAGAAACTGGATCCTCACTGTGAACATGACATCATCAGCATACTCAGAGGACCTGGAGGAATCTCCTTCCGCAGGGACAAGGACGATAACCTTCAAACGCCACTCTGTGATAAATCAGTGCACGGGCTCAGGAACGCGTCCAGAAACCTGAGTCTGCGAGCGGCTCGGCGTGCAGTGCACATGTGCAGGTTACAGCTCCATCACGTGGAGGAGAACCCATGCGTGACCACGATGGAGAAACAGTGCCGTATCCTTTAAGACTGATCTGAGGTCAGACCCATCCAAACATGGACACCTCAAACTAAAGAGAAGAGGGAGAAGAGCCCAGCTTCGTATCAGTGCTCGGAGGAGGGTGGGGCTATGAGAGCCTATAGAACATCTGGAAAGGCTTCATGGTGCTGCTAGAATCCTCTATCAGACGGGAACAACATTCCTCTCTTCACAGACTCAAAATTAAAAAAAATTTAAAATTTAAAGCTATGAAAACTCCAGTTTTCCTTCCAGTGGACGTTACAGTTTTTGCTCGTTGCTTGAACACTATAAACCCATGCTTAGACTAAAGTAACACAACTTGAAGCTTTTGTTACCATACCTCAAACACATGTACCCATACCTTAAACAAAAGTGCTGCTTTGCACTCTGGTTGCAATTATGCAACACACTTACTCCTTTATGCAACACACATGGTCCTGCATACTACACTCTATTTCATACATAAGACACTTTGTTCACAAAATGAAATTTCAGGGTGCCATTTGGAAAACACATGTATCCAAAATACAAAACACATCGGGTAATTGCAACCACTCAAATATACACCTGAAGGCACTTACTTGCAAAACTGAACACCAATTAGCCAACCACAAAAAGCCCTCAGTTTAGCCATTTCAAGAACTTTGCAAACATGGATGGAGGGAGAGGAAGAGGAGGAGGAGGTCAAAGAGGCCATGCACGGACCCATATTTCTGATGATATAAGAGCAACTTTGGTGGACCATGTCATCAACCACGGCCTGACTATGAGGGAAGCTGGGCAGAGAGTCCACCCACATCTAAGCCGCTTCACAGTGGCATCTGTAATAAGAAAATTCCGACTAGAAAACAGGTCTGTCTTCATCTCACTGCCTTCTACTCTACTCAGATGGTTTTTATAGTACTGTTCTACAGTTACCATATCAAGTGTGCAGGGTACTGCAGGGTGCTAATGCTCCTTTTGCAGCCAAAGTGGTAGTTTCTGTGAAACATACCATGATTACTTATATTGAAGTACAGTGTTGTACAGTGGATGATACAGTATATACAGTGAAGTACTGTAAGAAAAATAAGCAAACCGATGACAATATGTGGTTGTATTTCTCTAGAATGACTCGAAGACCTTCTGGGGGAGGACGCCAACGCCTGTTCACACAACGGCAGGAACTTGCCGTTGTGGACCTAGTGAGGGCAGACAATGCTATGCGTCTCCACCAGCTACGAAAGCAAATACTTGCAGACAGGCAAGTGTTCAACAACATAAACCATGTGAGCATCACCACCATCAGACGCATCTTGGGAAAACTCAGCATCACCATGAAGCAGCTCTACAGAGTCCCATTTGAGAGGAACAGTGACAGGGTCAAAGGACTTTGAGCTGAATATGTACCATATCAGTACCACATGAATACATTCTGAGAGCTACACAGGTACCTGTGTGATGGGGTGAGGGTTCTGTATGTGTAGCACTGTAGTGCAGTAATATGTTCTCTTTTTTCTTTTTTTTTTTACAGAGAATCTTGGCCATGGATGGAGCTGCACAGCCTCATGAATTCATTTTCATTGATGAAGCTGGATTCGACCTGTGCAAAACAAGACGACGGGGTCGTAATGTAATTGGCCAAAGGGCAATTGTGCACGTTCCAGGGCAGCGCGGGGGAAACATCACATTATGTGCCGCCATATGCCTTCGAGGGCTTCTGCATCATCATGCAAAACTAGGTCCATACAATAGCCAACACATACTCACATTTCTAGATGCTCTCCATGATATAGTTGTACAGAACAGAGCAGATCAGCCCAGGTTTGTGGTGATATGGGATAATGTCAGTTTCCATCGGGCTGCTCTGGTCCAGGCCTGGTTCTCCAACCAAAGTCAACTTGAAGTAGTATGCTTGCCCCCTTACTCACCATTTTTAAACCCTATAGAGGAATTTTTTTCGGCTTGGAGATGGCGTGTATATGACCGCCAACTACATGCCCGCATGCCTCTTCTGCAGGCAATGGAACAGGCCTGCGGCGACATTCAGGTGACAGCAATCCATGGATGGTTTTGACATGGAAGAGGATATTTTCCCCAGTGCCCAGCGGGAGAAGACATTGCTTGCGATGTTGATGAGGTCCTGTGGCCAGACCCCAACAGACGGCGGGATCCATGAGCCCACGTATGCACAATTGTCATGATTTTTTGTTTACAGTATGGTGTTTTTTCTATTACTGTATTGTGTTTTTTGTTTTTTTTTTTGCTTTATCTGAATTCATGGTACTGCAATGTACAATATTGAGTCCTATTGGCTTTTTTGGTTGTTTGAAAATGTGTCTCCTGAAAATATGCCTTCTGAATAAACAATGAACATCAAAGACTGCAGTGTTTTGTCATGGTCTGGTTGGGCACCTGCAGGTCTCAGACAGCGGCTCCTCCTCCTTTAGGCGGAGTCCGGTTGCTCCTCCCTGGCTGACCACCTGTGAGCAATCGTGCCAGCGGTATATCAGACCTGCGCTCTCAACCATTCATCGCCTGAGTATCTGCTATCCCCATGTTAGTTCAGTGGAGCATCATAAACCTTGTCCTGACGCCGTGTGATGACTCACCTGTTTTTTCTTGTCCTCAGAGATAGCACCCGGAGTGGAGATCTCGTTCCCCTCGCTCCCGTCCTCCTGGACCTGGGCCGCCTGCTGCTTACACAACGTGGCCTGCCGGCCCACCGCTCACCTGCCTGCTTCCCCACGCCTCGACCGCTTCCGGGCTTTCCGCTCCACCTGTCCCCTCCATCTGAAACCAATGCCCCCGGTCCCTACCTAGTCCTGTTTCTACCTCCCCGCTGCCCCCGCTGTTCAGCCGTCTCCTAGAGGTGTCTAGGTCGCCCTCATTATTCACCTACGAATCCTACGCGCCACTAGTGTGGTGGCGTCGCTTTGTTTTTTACCTTTGTTTACCTGTGGGCGGAAATAAATCATTTGTTCTCTGTCACCTCGCTTCCGGGTTGGTTTCTGCACCTGTGTCCATCCCTGTTCCCTCGTGCCGCTGGGCCGTGACATGTTTTATATAAAGTAGACTAGTGTGTTCCCCTGATCTGTAAGTGTTTGCATATGATGCAAGTATGTGTCACTTTGTCAACAGAGTTACATTTTGACAAAGGAATGTTAGGTTTTGACAGCAGAGTTTAGGTTTTGAGAGTAGAGTTTCAATTTGGCACAGATGTGAATGGTATGTTTCCCAGTGTTGTGTCATGTTTACTTGTGTTTGGAGTTTTGGCACAGTGAGCGAAGTTTTGCAAAATGTGTTCAAGCAACGGGCAAAAACTGTAATGTAACCATCATTTGATTCTTCATTCAATATGATGCGCTGAATTGGATGATTATCTTTTTAATAATGATCGTTTTCATTGCAGTTTTTTTTTCAGTCTTGGTGGGAATTAAGGAGATTGGATCACTAAATGATTTGCCTGTTGCCTTCAGGAGCTACAAGGTGAACGGGGTCGGGGTCTATGGGGACTTGTTAGCTCTCCTTGTTAGTGTGGAGGAGTGGATGATTTCTTTGTTTACTGAGCTGTACCACCGCGCTCACAAATCCTGTTAGCCATGCTGGGAGAGAGCCTCCATCGGACACTCAACCAAAGACAATAAGTCACAGTCATCTCCCTCAGTGCACCACTCTGACTCATCGGTGAATCACCCTCAGGTCTGCCTTTCCGTCGTGTCCGAAGACGCGTGTTTTATACGTCAGTGCAAACGTGAAGCTAAAACATCATACAGATAGAGTCCTGATGGCAGAAACAGAACCCAATGAAAGCATCAAATTCACTGTTTGATACTTTCAGGAGGCCTCGCCAACATGCTGATACCTGTCTCACCATGCCGCTCACCTGGTTCACGCAAACACACCTGTTTGCTTGGTTTACATCTCTTAATCACCCGGTCCATTAAAGTCACCTCCAGACCTGCTGAAGCTTTGCTGACGCTCGACTCCTGGCTGCGTTATGTGACTCCTGCCATTCGAGGCACTGCTTTACATTTCAGCAGAGTTGGGTGTAATGTGTGGGTGCAGCAGTGTATTACTGTAATCGCATTACACTTTTCAGTAACACAGTAATGTAACATGTGTTACCTCAGCCAGGTCTGTGGCTCCATAGCAAAGAGACCTCTGGCTAATACGTCGGGTTCTGTGACTGGCTTGTAGCCGGTAACTAGCTTACTGCGCAGGCCAACTTTGCTATTGAAGAGACGGAGAGGGGCACTGGAAAGCTGCTTCACCGAAACTTTATTACTTCAGAGGCGCGAAGACCGTGTACAGATGACTCTTAACAGCTTACTTACAATGGCACCGCAGACACACCCCTTGGCTCCTGTGGGAGTTATTATGCTTTTATGCTTTCCTTTGCCGTTTTCCTCAGTAGCTACTCGAACCTCTTTTTCCGACTCTCTCCCTCACGCTCACACACACAACGGGAGGGGCAGTCCCACATATTCTACTCGAAATACATTTCCCATGATGTTTCATCCTTAAGGGGCCATGCCTGTAACACATAGTACTGTGCTAAAATCAGTTATAACATTATAGTTACAATTATGTCATTACTCAGAGAAGTTCTCACTAAGGCAAACCAGGCCAGGACAGAAACATCTGTATTACACTGCTAACATCTGTACAGACAGCATGCTAACACTAAGCTAGCCAAGAACCCAGAGTGATGTTAAAGCTGAGTGTGCAGACTCCAGTCCAGCAGCCAGAGCCTGACCTCCAACAGGTAACAAGCTGATGAGCAGCCGGGCTCTTTCTACCTGTTCATGTTTCTATAGCAGCATCACTGTGACGACCACTCTGATGTCTCTTTGACTGGTTTTAACTTTACTGCGTCTTCATGTGTGAACAATAAAAGTAATACAGTGTGTGTCTGTGTGTGTGTGTGTCCTCACTGCTTTAAACTAACTTCATTTTTAATTTTCTTTGCTTTTTTAAAATCACTGTTGTAAACATATAATTCTTGCAGTCTAGTATACTAGTATACAGTTATAGTATCCCTTCTAAGGCACCTATGGACCTATGATCCTCAGCCCCAACACTGCACCTTAGCTTGTGTAACTGTGTAATTGAGGGTATGATAGGAACACAAATGTCATTCATTTCATTTGTGAAATAAACTTTAGGATGTTGAGTCTGTGTAATAATGAGTGCAGCCCTGATATCAGCGATTAAAGGAGGACTTCTCATGATGTATGAGCTGAAAAGCAAAAACAGAAAAACCTGCTTCAAAAGTGGTGACGTGCAGCTGTGAGAGGTAGCTCATGAAAAGCCTCCGGAAGAGGTTTATGGTGACTGAAGTGAACTTTGTTCAACGAATGATGAGATGAACCTCTGTGACTAGTCTGCATCCTCTGGGGGATTATTAGTGCTGAGCTAGTTCTTGGTCATCATACACAGGAAGAGACTGCAGACGCAACAATCAGAAGCTCTTCATTCACTCACAGTTTCTCTGATTCAGCAGTGAATGAAATCAGTCCGATGAGCACTGAAACAACACACACACAGTAGCAGAATGGCTGCAGTTCACTTAACTGCTGCTGTTTCATTATTAGCAAAAATGAAAGGAATCATAATGTCCAGAAAAGCATGAGCAGTTCTTCTAATAATCCAAAATGTATTCCTGCTGCTTGTTTCCTCCTCAGTGTGTGTTTGTAGCTGCTCATTATCTTTGTCTTTCTTCCTCTCCCCATTCTCCCGTCGGTGGCTCTCACTCTGAAACCCGATAAACCTTTAAAGCTCAGGAGAGTTCGCTGATCGGATTTGTCTGCCTGCTTCTTCATATCCGGCTAATTAGCCCTGATGTAAAACAACTCCTGTCACTGCACAGGGAGTTCAGCGCAGCACTCTCAGGAGTGTGGAAGCGTGGCCTCCTGCAGCAGGCTGATATCTGCAGCAACGATGTGCTCAAACAAATTCCACTGAGAGAAAACAGGACAATAGTTTCTCACTCACCGAATAAGAAGCAGATGGACTAAAACATCCCACAGTTAAAGCTCAGTGAGTTTGACCTTTGACCCAACCAATGACAGCCCTACAGACCACAGAGAATAAGGAAGTGCAGAATAAAAGCTTTGCACAGCCGTCGGTGTCTCCTGTTTGCAGAACCATTCAGTGAAATGATGGTTCAGAGTTAAATGAGCCATGGGAAGGTCTGCGTGAAAGGATCTTTAAGATCAGCCTTTAATCTCCCTGCTGTGCAGCTTATAAACAGCAGCATTAATAAATCCACACTGAAATACAAAAAGGAAACACTGAGCAGTGCAACATGATTAAAAAGAGGAAGTGAGAAAAATAAAAGTAGGCATGAAGTTTGTTTCACATAATATTGGTCAGAAGTGATGAAGTGAGTGCTGGTTTTTCATCTGCAGTATCAGCCCACTCTTAGTTCGGAGGCGGGAGGAGGTGACGGCTGTGGAAAGAGGGCAGGAAACCAGAGTGTGACTGTGCGGAGGTGTGGTCCCTGGCTCAGCTGCAGGGGAGGGTGGTGCAGTAGGCTCTGACATTTTCCTCCTCAGACCTAAAAGCTTCCCTGGTTTATTTGAGAAGAGCCTCGACATCAGGAGTGATCTAGGGTTTTTGTTGGAGAAGCTTCTTAGTCCATAAAGCTTTGAGGGAGACTGGTGATGCCCTCCTCATGAGCATCACCAAACACCCCCCACACAGATGTGTCAGGATGGTCCTTTCTCTCATCCTTGACCAGACCAGTTCTTCTTCCTTGATGGAGGCTGTAGGTTGTGATCAGATTTGTGCAGGATGGGAAGAGCTCATGACTCATATGTCTTCTTGTTGCTGGCACAAAACAAGCCCAGTGTTTCATCAGTGCATGTAACACAGTGAGTGAAGGCTGCTGGGGGATGGAGAGGCAGCAGTCATGAGGTGGAGGCTCTGTAGGTGCTCCGTCTGCAGCCTGCAGTGTGAACTATGAGTGTTAGCCTAGGATTTCCTAAGCAGCTAATGAAAACACCTTTCCAGTGAGGCAAAGGAAGTGATTGCCCTAAAGATGAAACACGCCTCCACCCGCTTCTTAAACAGGGACCAATACAAGGTTTTTAAGGGTTCTTACATAGTTTGGTGCCTTACAGTCATGGCCCAGCGGTATCCAGCTCACCTTTCCTCTCTGTTCCTGCTTTGAGCTTTTCTTCTTCTGTCTCTCTCGCCTGTCTTCATCATTTTCCTTCTGTTTCCTGTTTCATTATTATGAAACAAAGAGTAGCTTTTAATTTTTCTTTATGTGGTCCCATTGGCACAAAAATATACATTCTTAGGTGTCGCTGAGCTTTCTTGTCTCCATAAAGGCCTCTTCACAGCATCGCTGCACAAACAGGTGAGGCCCTATGCAGGTACCTGGATGTGGGCCCCTCTCTGCAGACAAACGACTTCAACAGAAATCTTCAGCTTGCCAGTGCACACATATCAAATTGTTGTAAATAATAAAGAGTCTCAGCTGTGGTCCTTTGACAGCTATGGTTGTTTGTAGCTCTTTCTCATTACTTCATTGTCATTTCTTGAAAAGGCCCAGCCTTCATAGAGTCTTGATGCATGATCAATCATCATCAGTTACATGATCATTAATATGCAAATTGTCACGATCACTGATCAATGGCCATGAGTCCCATTCACAGAGAGTTGGGGAATGGCTGCAATCACAGCATTGTAAGATGGCGACAGATGTGTGATTAGGAGGGAGAAGGCCTGTGTGAAGCGGACTAATGTCTGGACAAAAGACAGTTGTGTTGCCCTTCAGGGGTGTTTTGATTGCACTGACTGGTCCTTGTTTCAAGAGAGCACTTCTGATTTGGATGAACTCACTGATGTGGTGTGTAGCTACATCTCTTTTTGCAAAGACTCTGTGGTTCCAATCAGAGAATTTAAGACTTTCCCTAATAACAAACCGTGGCTCTCTAAAGATATTAGGGATCTGATTCTTAAAAGGAAAATTGCTTTTAACGAGGGAGACGCTCCCACTGTGAGAATATTGAGGAAGGAGGTGAGGGCTGCAATAAAGATCGCCAAGATGAGGTATAGAAATAAGATTGAGGCAGAACTCAGCAGTAACAACCTCAAAAGAGCTTGGCTTGGTATGAAAACAATGGCAGGGCTACACACGAAAGGTAAAAGCAGCATTACCTTAGAGGGGTTTACCTCTGACAAACATCTGGCAGACAGTCTTAACAGTTTTTACCTTCGTTTTGAGAACTATGACTGTTCTAGGCAGACCAGCACACTGAGGGAAAGGACTATCACTCCCCAATCTATTTGTATTGATGAGAGGGGGGTAGCTAATCTTTTTAGACACACCAAAAGCAAGAGTCCTGGACCTGACAACATCTGTGGACAGGTACTGAGAACTTGTGCTGATCAGCTGAGTGGGATTTTTCACTATATCTTCTCACTTTCTTTAGAGCTACAGACGGTACCTAAGATTTGGAACCATGCGATCATTGTTCCTGTTGCTAAGGGCAGTTCTCCTAAGGCACTGAATGATTTTAGGCCTGTGGCTCTGACTTCTTTAGTGATGAAGACATTTGAGAAGATAATTACAGTTTTTGCTCGTTGCTTGAACACTATAAACCCATGCTTAGACTAAAGTAACACAACTTGAAGCTTTTGTTACCATACCCCAAACACATGTACCCATACCTTAAACAAAAGTGCTGCTTTGCACTCTGGTTGCAATTATGCAACACACTTACTCCTTTATGCAACACACATGGTCCTGCATACTACACTCTATTTCATACATAAGACACTTCGTTCAAAAATGAAATTTCAGGGTGCCATTTGGAAAACACATGTATCCAAAATACAAAACACATCGGGTAATTGCAACCACTCAAATATACACCTGAAGGCACTTACTTGCAAAACTGAACACCAATTAGCCAGCCACAAAAAGCCCTCAGTTTAGCCAATTCAAGAACTTTGCAAGCATGGATGGAGGGAGAGCAAGAGGAAGAGGAGGAGGAGGTCAAAGAGGCCATGCACGGACCCATATTTCTGATGATATACAGTTTTTACCGAATGCCTAAACACTAACTGTGATTCCTGTAGCACAATTTCTAAAACTAGTCAGACGTATAGCAAAACCACTCACTGAGTGTGCAAAACTAAAAGCACAAAAACTGCTTTGCACTCAGTTTGCAATTTTGTAACACACACTTTGCAAGACTGTAGGCACAATTCACTGCACAACACTCAATTTCCAAATTTCCAACACACTCCTAGCAAAAGTATACACATGTATGGCTATCATTAACACTAATTTGCCAACTGTCTGGCACACTTTCACATGTGAAAACTTTCTTAGATAATTCGTTCACTTTGCAATCAGCCTAAGCACTATAATACAGGTAAGCTGTGTGTGCGGAGTACAATGGAGGGAGCAGGAAGAGTGAGAAGTAGAGGAGGCCGAGGAAGAGGACGTGGAGGTGAAGAAGTAGGATGAAGAGGACGACAAGGACAAGGAGGAGCAAGAGGAAGACGAGGAGGGGGCAGAGGAAGCATGTTCACTGCAGACCACGTAACCCATATAGTCATTATGGCGATTGCAAATAATCCTATACTTGGAAATAAACACTTGTGTTTGTTTTGATGTGTTTGACTAAACACCAGTACTTGAAGTTTGGATCCCTCCATGCTTATGGATCTATGACAGAAGTATGAGCTCAAACTGACATAGCCTACCTTGTGCACAGGGAAGGCAAACGCCAGATGTGTTTTGTATTCATACCATCGGTGTGCAGTTGGCGCATTGTGTGCTTAGTAGATGATGGCTTGTGTGTACTGTTTGATACGGAAACACCATTTTTACGAAGGTGTGAAGAGTTACAGTTTTTTTCAATCGCTAACAAGCGCCTACCCATACTTCAGATACTTTTTCTAAACTCTTAACACAGACTCACACCTACAAAACACAATTGGCCAAATGGATAATTTTCTTCTCAAAAATACATTTTGTTAAATATATACTAACTCCTCATTTCAAAATTAGAACACATCGTTCTCTGCACACACTAACTGTACAAAAACACTATAAATCTGACTCAAAATGAAATTAGTCTGTCAAAGAATAACACTTGTTTTCACTTCACAAGGTACATGCAGTCAATCAAAGTACACCAGGTTTCAAAATACTGGCTATTATTGACATTACAAAAACTGCATAGACTTTTATGTTTCAGTTTTACAGGTATTTGCATGCGAAACATGCAATCCACCATATTGACACCAGAAATGTCTTGGTTGGTAACTGTATGTCCACATGTACAGTAATTTTCACATTCAAAAGCATTCCAGTAAAAAGCAAACAAGTTTATGTTTCTTTACTGTTTACTACAGGAGGTACAGTAGAAACACGGTATGATAGGACAGAGAAAGTTTTACAGTATTGCTTACAGTGAACAAAATATCCATGAAACACACAAGAGCATTCTGAACAAAAAAACAACAGCAAAAAGCCAAGATCAAAAGGGGGGGAGGGGGAGGGGGGCTAAAAAAAGGCAAAAACTTTGCATCTAATCTCTGCGATCTTCAGGGTTAGGCCACATTTTTTCATCAACATCACATCTGATGTTATCCAAGTCGATGCACCTGGGATAGAACCGCCTGGTATGTCGGATCCACCCTTGGCAATCGTCAACTGTGATGTCCCTGGAGCCAGCATCCATGGCTTCGAGGAGGGACATCTGGTCATGTGGCTGATGGTCATAAACCTTCCACCTCCATGCAGAAAAGAACTCCTCTATGGGGTTGAGGAAAGGTGAATAGGGTGGAAGGAAGAGACTTACCAGTCTTGGGTGGACTTCAAACCATGTTGTTATTGCTTGCGAGTGATGGAAAGCCACATTGTCCCAGGTAATTACAAAGGTCCTCATGTTTTCACCCTCCTGACCTTGCTCTGGAACCAGGCGCTGGTGGAGATCATTGAGAAAGGCAAGCAAGCGCTCTGTATTATAGGGTCCAACCTGACATCTGTGAAGGAGTAATCCTGCATTTGCAATTGCTGCACACATGGTAATGTTTGCCCCTCTCTGTCCTGGCACATCAACTGTGGCCCTTTTTCCAATTACATTTCGTCCACGTTGACGCCTTTTGGCCAGATTGAATCCTGCCTCATCGATGTATATGAATTTATGAGGGGCCTGGTTGGCCTCCAATTCCATAACTCTCTGAAACAAAGTTTATGTAAGTCATGTTAGTACTGTATACCATACTGTACTGTAACCTAGTATTGTGTAGGTTACCTACTTGCAAAGTGCAAAGCCTATAGAACTGGACATTGGATTGAATATACACTATACCTGGACATATTGTCGTCGTAGCTCCTTGACCCTCTCACTGTTCCTCTCAAAGGGAACAGCGTAGAGCTGCTTCATCCGCACTCTGTTTGGACAATGTCCGCGTAATGGTTGTGAGGCTGATTCTATCGATATTGTCAAATATCTCATGGTCCGCCACAATTCTTGTTTGAATTTCACGCAGTTTTATTGCATTATTTGCAGTAACCATTTCTACAATGGCAAGCTCCTGATCATTACTGAGGAGCTTTCCTCTTCCCCCAGAGGGTGGAAGACATTGCATTCTTTAGAAAGACAGACAATTCAACATATGCATTACTGTATGACCATATTGACATGTCAAGTGAGAATAGAAACAATCCATGTAAAATGCAATACTTACCTGTTGGTTTGTTGAAAGATGCGTATAATGGAGGCAACCGTTGACCGCCTCAAATTGGGCTGCACTCTTTCACCAGCCTCTCTTAGTGAAAGACCATGGTTGATTACATGGTCAATGATAGTGGCACGAATTTCATCACTGACTACTGTTCTTGCAGCCCTTGGAATGCCACCACCACGCATTCTTACACCTCTACCTTGCCCTCTCCTTGGGCCTGCTCTTCTCCCTGGGCCCCTTGCTCTTACTCCTCCTCGACCAGACATTACAGTGTTTGTCTTTTTTTTGTTTCCAAAAACATCACTCCTCAAGGTCTTGCCTTATAAACCCCACTGAGTCTAAGCCAGAATGGAAGAAGCTGTCGTTGGCCCAATTTACCCAACATAAATCAGCTGTGTGTCAATTATTCAATTGTTTGTTTATTATCAGCTGATATATATTTTTGATATTGATATTGTTTTTGTACTGATATCATTGCAGAAGCAGAGGTTTTTATACTGTATCTACGGTTTGGAATATTGTTTTTGCTATTGTGGGATGTTGTGTGTTAACATTCGTAAATACTACAAAAACAGTCCATAATTTTGTTGGGAGGTATAGCTTGTCTGTTAAGAAAATGTAAGCATTGTGGAAATGTGTTCACTGACTGCATATTGGGTGAACACGACATGAAATGTGTGAATGGTATGGCCACAACAGACCAATGCTGTGCTAATTGTGTTTAGAGTTTTGCAAATGTGACAACTGTTTGGACAAACGCTTGTTAGCGACTGGAAAAAACTGTAATCTAGCTGTGTTTGCTTTTGCAAGAGAACTAAAATGTTTGGATAATTGGGTGACAGGTTGTTTTATTTGTGTGTAAAGTTTTGCTAAATTAGCCAATAGTTACATAACATGTGCTTAAGCAATCAGAAAAAACTGTAAGAGCAACTTTGGTGGACCATGTCATCAACCACGGCCTGACTATGAGGGAAGCTGGGCAGAGAGTCCACCCACATCTAAGCCGCTTCACAGTGGCATCTGTAATAAGAAAATTCCGACTAGAAAACAGGTCTGTCTTCATCTCACTGCCTTCTACTCTACTCAGATGGTTTTCATAGTACTGTTCTACAGTTACCATATCAAGTGTGCAGGGTACTGCAGGGTGCTAATGCTCCTTTTGCAGCCAAAGTGGTAGTTTCTGTGAAACATACCATGATTACTTATATTGAAGTACAGTGTTGTACAGTGGATGATACAGTATATACAGTGAAGTACTGTAAGAAAAATAAGCAAACCGATGACAATATGTGGTTGTATTTCTCTAGAATGACTCGAAGACCTTCTGGGGGAGGACGCCAACGCCTGTTCACACAACGGCAGGAACTTGCTGTTGTGGACCTAGTGAGGGCAGACAATGCCATCCGTCTCCACCAGCTACGACGGAAAATACTTGCAGACAGGCGAGTGTTCAGCAACATAGACCATGTGAGCATCACCACCATCAGACGCATCTTGGGTAAACACAGCATCACCATGAAGCAGCTCTACAGAGTCCCATTCGAGAGGAACAGTGACAGGGTCAAAGGACTTCGAGCTGAATATGTACGGGTACGTGTAACTGTCCCTTACATTTACAATAGAGTATTGGTGAAGTCCAGTAGCAGCTGAATATGTACCATATCAGTACCACATGGATCCATTCTGAGAGCTACACAGGTACCTGTGTGATGGGGTGAGGGTGCTGTATGTGTAGCACTGTAGTACAGTGATATGTTCCCCTTTTTTTCAGAGAATCTTGGCCATGGATGGAGCTGCACAGCCTCATGAATTCATTTTCATTGATGAAGCTGGATTCGACCTGAGCAAAACAAGACGACGGGGTCGTAATGTAATTGGCCAAAGGGCAATTGTGCACGTCCCAGGGCAGCGCGGGGGAAACATCACATTATGTGCCGCCATATGCCTTCGAGGGCTTCTGCACCATCATGCAATACTGGGTCCATACAATAGCCAACACATACTCACATTTCTAGATGCTCTCCATGATATAGTTGTACAGAACAGACCAGATCAGCCCAGGTTTGTGGTGATATGGGATAATGTCAGTTTCCATCGGGCTGCTCTGGTCCAGGCCTGCTTCTCCAACCACAGTCAACTTGAAGTGGTATGCTTGCCCCCTTACTCACCATTTTTAAACCCTATAGAGGAATTTTTTTCGGCTTGGAGATGGCGTGTATATGACCGCCAACTACATGCCCGCATGCCTCTTCTGCAGGCAATGGAACAGGCCTGCGGCGACATTCAGGTGACAGCAATCCATGGATGGTTTTGACATGGAAGAGGATATTTTCCCCGGTGCCCAGCGGGAGAAGACATTGCTTGCGATGTTGATGAGGTCCTGTGGCCAGACCCCAACAGACGGCGGGATCCATGAGCCCACGTATGCACAATTGTCATGATTTTTTGTTTACAGTATAGTGTTTTTTCTATTACTGTATTATGGGGGTTTTTTTGTTTTGGTTTTTTTTGCTTTATCTGAATTCATGGTACTGCAATGTACAATATTGAGTAGGTCTATTTGCTTTTTTGGTTGTTTGCAAATGTGTCTCCTGTAAATGTGCCTTCTGAATGAACAATGGAAATCAAAGACTGCAGTGCTATATATAAAGTATACTAGTGTGTTCCTCCTGCTCTGTAAGTGTTTGCATATGATGCAAGTATGTGTCATTTTGTCAACAGAGTTACATTTTGACAAAGGAATGTTAGGTTTTGATAGCAGAGTTTAGGTTTTGAGAGTAGAGTTTCAATTTGGTGCAGATGTGAATGGTATATTTCCCAGTGTTGTGTCATGTTTACTTGTGTTTAGGGTTTTGGCACAATGAGCAAAGTTTTGCAAAATGTGTTCAGGCAACGGGCAAAAACTGTAAGAAGGAGATTTTAATGCATGTTGAACACCATCTTGACCCCTTCCAGTTTGCCTATAGAGCAGGGAGAGGTGTGGAGGATGCTGCTGTCACACTCCTGCATCTCTTGTATAAGCATCTTGAGGCTCCCCACACCCACGCAAGATTATTATTTGCTGACTTTTCATCTGCATTTAATACAATTCAACCCCTCTTACTCGCTGACAGGCTCTACAATCATTTCAAGCTTGACACTAGTCTGGTCGGCTGGGTGACAGACTTTCTGACTAATAGGTCACAATGTGTGAGGGTGAATCATGTGTTTTCTGATGTGCTCTCCTCCTCTACTGCATCACCCCAGGGTTGCTTCCTCTCTCCCCTTCTGTTCATTCTGTACACAAATGAGTGTCGCAGCAATTTCACAAACAGACACATCCTGAAGTTTGCTGACGACACAGTGATCGTCAGTCTTCTAGTGGGGGACGAGTCAGGCCATGGGCAGGTTGTAGATGATTTTGTGAATTGGTGTGATGAGTCCTTCCTTTCACTTAACGTGTCAAAAACTAAAGACATGATTATAGATTTTAGGAAGTCCTCTTATAGCTCATCACCCAATATCATTAAAACTGCCGATGTTGGGATCGTTGAGAGTTATAAATATCTAGGTGTGGTACTGCTACTACTGCACAGTCACCCAGTGTATATACTATATGTATGTATATATATATATATAATGTTCTTCCTCTACACCCCCCCCAATTTTTGCACATGTCGAGGAGCGTGTCAGGCTACATTTCACTGTGTGTTATACTTGTATAACTATGCATGTGACAAATAAAGAACCTTGAACCTTGAACCTCGACCATAAACTGTGTTTTGAATCTCATGCTGATGCCACTACTAAAAAAGTTCAACAAAGGCTGTTCTTTTTAAGGAAAATGAGATCTTTTAATGTCTCATCTGAGATGTTGTCCTTGTTTTATAGAAGTTTTATCGAATCTGTGATGTCTTTTTGTATCGCTGCCTGGTTTGGTAACCTGACGGTGAAGAATAAGAATCGGTTGGGACTTCTGGTAAAAACCGCTAGCAAAATTTCAGGGCGCTGGCAAGATGGACTTTTGGCCATTTACAATAGAAATGTGCTTAGAAAGGCTCAGTCTATTATTAACTGTGTGAACCATCCACTTCACAGTGAGTTTGAGTTGTTGCCTTCCGGCCGCCGTTTTAGAGTACCTCCGAGGAGGACTAAAAGACTCCAGGTCTCTTTTATCCCTACTGCATCTTGTCTCCTTAATTGCAAATAACTGTCCTTGAACTTTCTATCATTATTATTGTTATTATTATTTTATAGTATTGTTCTGTTTATTTTTATCCTCCTGCTGCTAAACTAATTTCCCCTTGTGGGACAATAAAGAAATCGAATTGAATTGAATTGAATAGACTGCAGAGTCCTGGCCTGACGAGGTGGCTCTTCTGTGTTGTAGCCAGAGGTTGTTTGGTTTCCCCGATGTATAAATCCTGGCAATCCTCCTGCACTTAACAGCGTACACTATGTTTCTCTGTTTGTGTTGGGGCACCCGATCCTCGGGGTGGACCAATTTTTGGCACAGCGTGTTTTGGGGTCTAAAAGCCACAGAGACCCGGTGTTTAGAAAAAACGTGTCTCACTTGATACTCCCGACACGTACGGGATCACTACAGGTTTTCACTTAGGCAGTGGTTGTCCTTCTTTCCTGGAGCTTTCTTGTTCTTCCCCTGGAAATGCTACGTCCAGATAAACAGCATCAAGCCTTTGAGACAGCCTCACAGTCTCGTTTAAAGTAATGTTTGACAAGTTTGGTCTTGTAACGTTGTGTTGTGTTGCGTGGTTGAGAGGAGGCGGCAAAACACCTAGCAGGCTAGTCAGAAGAGCACACACTCTCGCTGGTATCGGCAATCCACGGTGGTTCTTTAATACGCCTTCTTCAACAACCATATAAAAGCCCAGCTGAATGGCTGCGGCTCAACAACATAACGCCCAGCGTTCATACAACCCAAGCGTTGCAAACAAAACTGGAGAAGAAAACATAAATCCGTCCCTCGTTAAGCGTGCAGGCACGTGTCCTCATAATCCCAGAGAGAGAGAGAGAGAGAGCAGTGGCACAAACTGATGACACCATCAACCCTCGACTTGGGTGTCTTAAAGGGACACCACACCATTGTGACTGTTACAGTCTGACTGGTGAATTCCAGCTTAGTTTACTCTGCAGCACACTTTTTGGATGTGCAGCCTACGCAGACACGTTGCTATGCAGCTGTCAAAGCCTGATGGGGATCACAGCGATGCGTAGGTAGCACCCTGATTGGTTGAAAGTTGAGCTCACAACAAGAGCAAGAAATGTGAAAAAACTACTGGAAGCTCAGACAGTCTGCATGCTCAGCTTAAAGCAGTGCCAACAGCTCAAACATGAACATGTTTGTGACGCTGCCCCCCAGTGACAGAGAACAGCTACAACATGTAGCAGCGGTCTGGAAGGCTCTTCATCGGACCGACCAAGTCGTGTGGTCTGCAGTGGCGTCGAGCCGATCCAAGTGGGTACTTTAAAAAAGAAAAAGGGTTTTGGTGTTCCTCCTTCCCGTCTTCCTCAGGGAGGCAACACTGATTAACATGCAGACTATCCCACACTGGAGTCACCTCTGATCACACGTGAGTGCCAAATTAGAGCTCAGTCCATTCACACATGTTCCTTCACTCTGACAACCATCACTACCACACCATGGCTGGATCACCGCTTTAGGAATACACAGAGATCATTTTGAGGAGGTAAGAGTTACCTTATCATCACTCATTTTCTCCTTTCTTCTCCTCTCACTGCCTCCTCTCCTGCCGTCTTCTTCTCCACCCCCTCGTGCGGAAAACTGTGATTAGCATCACAGACCGAAGCAACAGGCAGAGCTTTGTGTGGGTGTGTTTTGTGTCGTGTTGGCAGATTGGTGTGTTTATTTGCAGATGTCTTTTTCTGTTTGTTCTCGAGGGAGTTCACACTGGTTCTCCTCAAAACAACAATACAGCAGCAGCAGGAGGAAAGCTTTCATTGTTAGAGAGCGAAGCCAGTAACCACCATCCCGTAGCTGCTATCGCTAATCACAAACAGCTCCGAAAATAGAATAGAATAGCCTTTATTGTCATTGTACAGAGTACAACGAAATTGGAGTGCCACTCCCTTGGTGCAAGTTTCAATAATAAATATAAATGTAAAATATAAAAAGTACAAAAAAAACAATCGTAAGTACTCAAACAATAGTATGTACAATATATACAGGATAGCAGCATTAATATAATGACAGTATGAATAGCAGCATAATATAATGACAGTATGAATAGCAGCATAATATAATGACAGTGACGGTATGGAATAGGTTCAATTGTTTTTGTGCTTATTTACTACGGTGGTAGCTCTGGGAAAGAAGCTATCCCTGAATCTGTTTGTCCTGGTTTTATGTGACCTGTACCGTCGGCCTGACGGTAATAGTTCAAACAGTTGGTTGCTGGGGTGAGAGTGGTCCTTGATGATATTGCCAGCTCTGCTGAGGTACCGAGAGTTTGCAGTGACCTCCAGGCTGGGCAGAGAGCAGCCAGTGATCTTCTGGGCTGTGTTGATGACCCTCTGCAGTACTTTCCTGTCTGCAGCTGAGCACCCTGCATACCATGTTGTTATGCCGTACGTTAGGATGCTCTCTATGGTGGCTCTATAAAATGTCACCAGCAGCCTCTCCTCCAGGTTGTTCCTCCTGAGCACTCTCAGAAAGTGGAGACGCTGCTGGGCCTTTTTAACCACCGCTGTAGTATTTGCAGTCCAGGAGAGGTCATCAGATATCTGCACGCCCAGAAACCTCATGGAGTGTACCCTCTCCACACAGCTCCCGTGAATGTAAAGTGGGGCCGGGTCTGCTCTGCCCTTCCTGAAGTCCAAGATAAGTTCTTTAGTTTTCGTGGTGTTCAGTTGGAGGTTGGAAAACTAGACTGAACACAGCAAAACCCAATCTAAATAATAGCACAAGAACTTAGCATTATTGCAATACATAAGAAAAGTCCAGACCAGCCCCTTCTCACCGTTTGTGAGCCAGTCAGCTGTTTTTATATCAGAACGGTAAAGGGACACTGAGCTCAGTGACGTGAGGAGGACGAGCTGTAGCTTTTTTCTGTCCTCTCGGGTGAACATGTTGTTTACTGTCAGAGTAAAATTACACAGTGAAGACGAGCTGGACTGCCCCTCCTCTTCCTCCTCCACAGGCTGCAGTGCAGCTGGAAATGGGAGAAACAAAGAGGAAGCTGGGTAATCATGGTTGTAAATGAAGGAGCCGGGGTTACGTATTCAGTGCCCTCCAACACACACAATCTAATCATCATCAACACAAAGTCATGTGAGAGAAGCTGAATTCAGTGTAAGAATGGAAGCAGATTTGTACAGGTTGCACTTCTTTTATCTGAAATTAGACACAATGAAACAAACACTGAGCTAAAAAGATCCTTTCAGCTTCAGTGAAACGATAAATGAAATCAGATGGTGTTCTTTAGTGTTTCTGCTGTTTCGCCGACTCTGGGAATGCTCCCTACATGCCATTACTCCTCCAGTGCCAAAGACAGCAAACATCAGTGACATGAATGATGATCAACCACTTGCTCTGAATGTGAAAATAATAAAGTTCTTTGAGCTGGTCTTTTCCCAAATAAGGCAAATGCCCTGCATCTGTGGACTCACATCAGTCGGCCTGCAGAGGTCACTGCCCCGACCGTTTGTGCAGGTGCTTCGTGTCTGTTCAGGTCTCTGTTACTCTCTTTTACTTTGTATTTAGCTGCTTTTGTTCTCACAGGTGCTTCAGTGCTCCCTCTTGTGTGTCCTGCAGGTTTTAGATCTCACCCTGAGTCAGCACACCTGAATCGGATGATGAGTTTGTTACCAGGCTTCTGGAGAACTTCAGGACATTGAGGTCATTTAGTCACACGTGTAAAACCTGCAGCATGATGACCTCTCTGACACCATATAACATCTACCAGAGTGAAACACACAGAAATGAACAGATTTAACACTTAAAGCTAACATGTTGTTAATATAACTGCTCTGCTTGGTTTGAAATAAATTGTATGTAACTGGTGTGTGTGAAAATGAATGATGACACCTCCGTTTGAAGAGATTTGGAAGGACATTCACATCATCAGTGAACTACAAGCTGCTTTAACACTACCTATAATTCAACATTTACATCTTGTTGAATGTTTATGTTTTTATTCATATGTATATATTATTCCTGTTTAATTTGTTCTCATGCTGGCCGGATTTGCATTTAACACAATGCGCCTGGTATGGGGAACACTGCTGACCGTTATCATTTTAATGATTGTTTGTCTAAATGTAAAAAATGAACTGCATTTACCAGAACATCAGAGTTTAGTGAAACACTTCATGAGATTGTTCTGAAACTAAAATGAGTCCACACTGCCAGAGAGAACGGCCCATCACTGTTTGGTTACAAAGAAAAGACAGTTTGGGCTAAGGTCCGTAATTACAGCATCAAAAAGTTGTATATAAATGTGCATTTCCTGTTTTACTTTGAAGGTCTGCGTCCGTCTTATGTCTGTGTGTTCAGTTTTGCTCTCCCTAGCTGTGAAGGACCCGGCCTTCACGGTCTACATGGGCCGGGTCCTTCAAAGACCGAGAAGGCCGAAAGTGCGAGGCTGTGAAATGGGACGGTCTAGCCACACGGCAATGAGTTAAACTGCAGGAATGTCTTAAAGACATAAAGACCTGGATGGCCGCTAACTTTCTGCTTCTTAATTCAGATCAAACTGAGGTTATTGTACTCGACCCTGAAAATCTGAAATATGGTACCTAAGCAGATTCTTCCTCTGGATGGCATTACCTTGGCCTCCAGTAATGCTGTGAGGAACCTTGGAGTCATTTTTGACCAGGACATGTCCTTCAACGCACATATTAAACAAATATGTAAGACTGCTTTCTTTCATTTGCGCAACATCTCTAAAATTAGAAATATCCTGTCTCAGAGTGACGCTGAAAAACTAGTTCATGCATTTATTACTTCCAGGCTGGACGACTGTAATTCATTATTATCAGGAAGTCCTAAAAACTCCCTGAAAAGCCTTCAGCTGATCCAAAATGCTGCAGCAAGAGTCCTGACAGGGACTAGAAAGAGAGAGCATATTTCTCCTGTTTTGGCTTCCCTTCATTGGCTTCCTGTTAAATCCAGAATTCAAAATCCTGCTCCTCACATACAAGGTCTTAAATAATCAGGCCCCATCTTATCTTAATGACCTTGTAGTACCATATCACCCTATTAGAGCGCTCCGCTCTCGCTCTGCAGGCCTACTTGTTGTTCCTAGAGTATTTAAAAGTAGAATGGGAGGCAGAGCCTTCAGTTTTCAGGCCCCTCTTCTGTGGAACCAGCTTCCAGTTTGGATTCAGGAGACAGACACTATCTCTACTTTCAAGATTAGGCTTAAAACTTTCCTTTTTGCTACAGCATATAGTTAGGGCTGGACCAGGTGACCCTGAATCCTCCCTTAGTTATGCTGCAATAGACGTAGGCTGCCGGGGATTCCCATGATGCATTGAGTTTTTCCTTTCCAGTCACCTTTCTCACTCACTATGTGTTAACAGACCTCTCTGCATTGAATCATATCTGTTATTAACCTCTGTCTCTCTTCCACAGCATGTCTTTATCCTGTCTTCCTTCTCTCACCCCAACCAATCACAGCAGATGGCCCCGCCCCTCCCTGAGTCTGGTTCTGCTGGAGGTTTCTTCCTGTTAAAAGGGAGTTTTTCCTTCCCACTGTCGCCAAAGTGCTTGCTCATAGGGCGTCATA
This sequence comes from Maylandia zebra, assembly GCF_041146795.1. Lineage (NCBI taxonomy): Eukaryota > Metazoa > Chordata > Actinopteri > Cichliformes > Cichlidae > Maylandia > Maylandia zebra. The sequence continues at coordinate 38,473,875 of NC_135186.1, read as the reverse complement.
TGATTGTTGGGTTTTCTCTGTATCTACTGCACAATATAAAGCACCTTGAGGCGACTTTTGCTGTGATTTGGCGCTATATAAATAAAATTGAATTGAATTGAATTGAACTGTCAGACAGGGGGAAGGAGAGGTGACGGGCAGGCAAAGCGAAGCACACAGATGTTTACAGCTGTCTTAAACAATCAGCGACGAGTCCCGGGTCAGTTTCTACCTCGTTATGTCTCTATCTCACATCTTCCTCTGTATGAGTGATTATTGTTCTGCCTCACTGTCTCCGGCCTCGCTTCAACTTTCCTTTTGTGGCAGGCTGACTCAGAGAGCTGCTGAAAAGTGACTGAAACAAATATTATTTATTTGATCTGGGCTGAAGCTTCATTCAGAACATGCTTCATGCTGCTGTAGACTCCTGGGTCCCCTCTCGTCCGCATCCTCCACTCATAACGTGTTCATTTACCACGATGCATGTCATTACGTCGTCTTGATGCATTCTCAATCATCCAGGTAAGTAAATCTCAAAAAGTTGATTCTGTTCATCTGGACGTAGCGTTTTTTTGGAGAAACGTTTCGTCACTCATCCAAGTGACTTCTTCAGTCTCAGTAAATTTGCATAATGACTGAAACCAGCCCACTGAAGGAACAATGGGCTGGGAGGTCAGTTCCTTAATCGTAATTATGCAAATTCTCATGACCATTGATCAACAACCACTGACCAAAGCCCACTGATCAATGGCCATGAGTCCCATTCACAGAGAGTTGGGGAATGGCTGCAGCATTGTAAGATGGCGACAGATGTACCCTTAGGCCCCTCCTCGTGAAAAGGGAAAGACCATCTCTGAATCGAGGAGCCTGTTCAGGTCAGTCCTTTATTATCCAGGTTTGTTGCTGAAGCTGCATTATGCAGTTCTTTAGAGGAAACACAATCAGCCCGCTAAATAAAAGTCTCCAACACTCACGTGTGAAATGTGATACGTTAGGCCTTTCAGGGTTAAGGTACAAACACGTCACCGGAGACTCAGACTGAACTGAATAAAACTGATTTATAAGTTCCTGTGTGGCGTTCTCACCGGAGGAAAATGTCACCAGTGATCGATGCCTCAAACCTGGGAGGACTCGACGGATCTCTGCACACAAACGCTCACACAACAGATTTCTGAAACACGAGGAGTTTTTACGTGTCCTCGGACTTCAGCCTAATTTTAGGAGGAGTCCCGTTGCTGTGTGGTTATCACTTCCTGAGTGTGACTTTATGGACACAGATATTTTTACACTCTTTCAGCGACTGGCTGAACTCATCTCAGGAAATTGGATAGCTCTCCGACTCACAGTGTAAATGACAGCAGCTGCCAGTAGCGCCAACCTGTTTCTTCTTTCTGAGCAGCACAGACCCATCTGGCTTTAGCAGCAGGAAATCATTTTCTAATATCTTTCTTCTGCTTTCATTTCTGTGACACTTTGACTCGTGGGGACAGGCAAACACACATCTCCCTTCCACTTCAAAATAATCCCATCTAAGACGCAGTAAAAATCAAAAGCTCTCCTGTTGTCCTCTCGTCCATCTTCCTCTCTCAAAAACACTCCTCCTGTTTGAGCTCTTCCTCATCATCCTCCTGCTTTGATTGCAGCTATAACAAATCAGCTGTGTGGTTTTTCTCTCAGCAGAAGCCAGAGTTCAGTCAGTTTTCTATGTGGAAAATCATATCTCTTATGTCTTTAATAGTTTTCCAGCACGAACACACGAAGGTACAAGTGGCTTCAACAGACTGAGTCCTTGTTGTTCTCGTTGATGTTTGACAGAAACAAACTCCCTCGTCTGAAGTTGGAATCCTGGAATATCTTCTTCCAAAGCCATTTCTGTCATGGTCCTGCGGCCATGACTCAGTGACTTTGTGTTTGTGTTCCTTATTGTTATTATTCTCTTTATTATTCTTGGGCTGTTTTGGGATGGTTTGTGTTTTGGGATTTTAGATACTGGGTTTTGGGTTTGTGCTCCCCCTGTTGGTCCCTGGTGTTAGTGTTCCCCTGTCTCGTCAGGTTAATCAGGTCCAGCTGTGTCTCCCACCTGTGTGTGATTTCCCAGTGTCTCTCTGTGTACTTATAGTGTGTGTTTGCCTCTGTTCCTCGTCGCGTCGTCTGTGTTCATACCCGGTGAATTTCCCTGCGTGCTCTCCCTGCTGTTCTCCCTTCATGTTCAGGTTTGCCACTCCTTTGTGTAGTTTCTCCCAGTTTAGTTCGTCCTTAGTTCTGTTTGCCATCTCCACTTTATGTTCAGTATTGTCAATAAATCACCCTTCACGTCTGAAATAGTGCTGCGTTTGAGTCCTCCTTCCACTCTTCACACGGCCGCTGCCCCGAGCCATGACAGTACGACACAACCACAAGATGGACCCAGCAGTGCTTAATCCGTCCAGGGAGCTACGGGAGACGCTCATCGATGCCACACAGGAGCTGATCGACCTGTGGCTGGAAAGCCCGGGTGGCACGTCCCAGCGCGCTATAGAGAGGCGGCTACAGCGTCTGGTGACCGGTCTCCCATGGCTTCTGGACTCGCTCTGTTCGTGGGAGCGGGAGTTTCTCCTTTTGGACCTTGGACTTCACCCCCCGTCTGCATTTACTTTCGAGCAGCCCGAGGCGGTGAGTGAGCGGGATGCATTGGCTTCCCCAGATTCCGGGACTTTGTTTTCTGGGGCTATTCAGAGCGGGATGGGAGACTGTACGGGTCGCTTACCTACCTTCGTGGTAACAGATCCTTCGCAAGTGGGCGTGTACAAACCCTCTGTAAAACCGAGAGACTGTTTCTCTGCCGCCCCTTCTGAGCCAGGACTTTATCGCCATTCTCCGGCTCAGTTCTGTGTCCAGCCACAAGCCTCCCAGTCTGTAGCTCAACCGCTAGCCTCCCCAAGGACACAATTACCTGTTCTGCCGCCGCTCCAGTTAGCCACTCAGCCACCACCACCGCTTGCATCACCGCAACCCGTAGTTCAGTTAATGGCTGAGTCACAATATTCACACTGTTTTTCCACCGCTGTTTCTAAGCAGGGAGATGAACTGTTTTACAACGGACCTGTTCCTCAAAAGCTGGCAACATTAGAGACTGTTGCTCACTCCGGGGCTTCCCCAGAGGCTGGGTTACTGCCCTCAGCTTACTCTGGACCCCTGGAGGCCAAGATGCCAGCTGTGAACTGCACCGGGCTGTCACTGCCTGAGCAGGGTCAGTGCTCTGCGCAGCTGCAGCCCTCTGTATGTGTGCCAGAGGCCCACGTGCCTCCTGGTTTTGTTTCGTGTGTGCCAGAGGCCCACGTGCCTCCTGGTTTTGTTTCGTGTGTGCCAGAGGCCCACGTGCCTCCTAGTTTTGTTTCGTGTGTGCCAGAGGCCCACGTGCCTCCTGGTTTTGTTTTGTGTGTGCCAGAGGCCCACGTGCCTCCTGGTTTTGTTTTGTGTGTGCCAGAGGCCCACGTGCCTCCTGGTTTTCTTTTGTGTGTGCCAGAGGCCCACGTGCCTCCTGGTTTTGTTTTGTGTGTGCCAGAGGCCCACGTGCCTCCTGGTTTTCTTTTGTGTGTGCCAGAGGCCCACGTGCCTCCTGGTTTTGTTTCATGTGTGCCAGAGGCCCACGTGCCTGCTGGTTTTGTTTCACGTGTGCCAGAGGCCCACGTGCCTCCTAGTTTTCTTTTGTGTGTGCCAGAGGCCCACGTGCCTCCTGGTTTTGTTTCATGTGTGCCAGAGGCCCACGTGCCTCCTAGTTTTGTTTCGTGTGTGCCAGAGGCCCACGTGCCTCCTAGTTTTCTTTTGTGTGTGCCGGGGGCCCCGGTGCCCGCTGGTTCTGCGGCTGTTTTTGCTGGGGGGCCCGAGGAGCCCGTCCAGCCTCCTGCTTCGCCTGCTGGGGGGCCCGAGGAGCCCGTCCAGCCTCCTGTTTCGCTAGCTGGGGGGCCCGAGGAGCCCGTCCGGCCTCATGCCACACCGGCTGCCACGTCGGCTGGGGGGCCCGAGGAGCCCGTCCGGCCTCCTGTGGCTGCTTCTCCACCTGTGGCTGCTTCTCCACCTGTGGCTGTCAGGGGCCAGCCCTTGAGGGGGGGGGGGGGGTACTGTCATGGTCCTGCGGCCATGACTCAGTGACTTTGTGTTTGTGTTCCTTATTGTTATTATTCTCTTTATTATTCTTGGGCTGTTTTGGGATGGTTTGTGTTTTGGGATTTTAGATACTGGGTTTTGGGTTTGTGCTCCCCCTGTTGGTCCCTGGTGTTAGTGTTCCCCTGTCTCGTCAGGTTAATCAGGTCCAGCTGTGTCTCCCACCTGTGTGTGATTTCCCAGTGTCTCTCTGTGTACTTATAGTGTGTGTTTGCCTCTGTTCCTCGTCGCGTCGTCTGTGTTCATACCCGGTGAATTTCCCTGCGTGCTCTCCCTGCTGTTCTCCCTTCATGTTCAGGTTTGCCACTCCTTTGTGTAGTTTCTCCCAGTTTAGTTCGTCCTTAGTTCTGTTTGCCATCTCCACTTTATGTTCAGTATTGTCAATAAATCACCCTTCACGTCTGAAATAGTGCTGCGTTTGAGTCCTCCTTCCACTCTTCACACGGCCGCTGCCCCGAGCCGTGACAATTTCTGCTTCTTCAGAATCAGAATCGCGTTTATTGGCCATGTATATGCACAGACACATACAAGGAATTTGGTTCCGGTAGATGGTGACTCTCAAGCACAGCAATGTATATCTCAACAATCTAAGCAACACAATTCACACACACACACACACACACACACACACACACACACACACACACACACACACACACACACACACACACACACACACACACACACACACACACACACGTGTGGATATATACAGCTACACATGCATACACAATCATACACAAGCTGTGTAAACCAACCACAAATATCCGATCTAGATCTTATATACATAAACTACAGGACGACAGAAATGAATGAGGTGGAATGAATACTACAGAATGTACATAAGGTGCAGCTGCAGTCTGGCAGTGGGAGCAGTGTGACAGGTCAACTGTTTAGGAGGGAGATGGCGAGGGGAAAGAAACTGTTCCTGTGTCGGGTGGTCCTGGTCTGCAGGCTTCTGTACCGTCTGCCAGAGGGCAGCAGGTCAAAGAGTCTGTGTCCAGGGTGTGAGGGGTCTGTGATGATTTTCCCTGCCTGGTTCCTGGTTCTTCAGATGCGCAGGTCCTGTATGGAGGGCAGGGGGGTGCTGATGATCTTCTCTGCTGCCCGTACAGTCCGCTGCAGTCTGCGCGTCCTGTTTAGTGGCTGCTCCATACCAGACTGTGATGGAGGAGCACAGGACAGACTCAATGACCGCAGTGTAGAACTGGATCAGCAGCTCCTGTGGAAGACTGTACTTCCCCATTTGTCTCAGGAAGTACATCCTCTGCTGGGTCTTTTTGAGGATGGAGTTGATGTTGGTCTCCCACTTCAGGTCCTGGGAGATGGTTGTACCCAGGAACTTGAAGATCTTCACAGTCGACACAGGGCTGTCTGATATGGTGAGGGGGAGCAGAGTTGAGGGATGTCTCCTGAAGTCCACTGTCATCTCTACAGTCTTAAGAGTGTTCAGCTCCAGATTGTGCTGACTGCACCAGAGTACCAGCCGCTCAACTTCCTGCCGGTATGCAGACTCATCACCATCCTGAATGAGGCCAATGACAGTGGTGTCATCTGCAAACTTTAGGAGTGTAACAGCCGAGTTCTTGGAGGTGCAGTCGTTAGTGTAGAGGGAGAACAGTAGTGGTGAGAGGACACATCCTTGAGGGGCACCAATACTGAGGGACCGGGTTTCCGAGGTGATCTCCCCCAGCCTCACTTGTTGCTTTCTTTCTGTCAGGAAGCTGGTGATCCCTGACAGGTAGCTGGTGACACGCTGAGCTGGGAGAGTGTTACGTCCCTCTGCAGCCTCTAATCTGCTCAGTGTGTTCAGCTGGTGCTAATTGGCCACACCTAGTCAGGTGTGGATAAAAGCATACCTGAGGCAAGCGTCCAGAGAGCTCACTTGTCTTTGCCTTGGTGGCATCAGCCATTTTAGCCAACCTGGTTTTCCGTTTTAAGATAAAGCCTCTTCACACTAACACTCTGTTATTCATCTCCGTTTTTATGTTGCGGCTTTTGAGCTGGGTCGTAACATAAGTGGCGGCTCGTCCGGGATATTTGGACATTTTAGTGGAGACTGAATGTCAGTTTGTTTTGCTTTTAAGTGGGTGAGTGATGGTGTTCACTGTAATTGAGCAAACTCCCTTTAGTAAGTGTGTTTCAGCTGGGTGGCTGTGCTGCCCTTCCATCCAAGCACTTGTTTGTTGTTTTGCTTTGTTGTTTTAGTTTATTGTGTTTGGTGGCTATCCTGGGTGGGGGTACGCTTCAGAGTTTGGTAGGAGACTATGTCTCTGGTCTGCTGCCTGCTCTCGAGTTCGCGTTTAAAGTTGCCTCGAGCCTGGTACACCACTGAAGACTAGGGTAGGTAAAGTTAGGGTTTTGTTGGTTTTAGTGTTTTAGGCTGGGAGTTGCACATAGTAAATCAGTGGCACCAAACTTGGTAGGAGGTTTGAGACCATTCATGATTATGGTCTGTAGCTGAGGCAGGTAGGCTGTTTTAAAGTTGGCATTGTGTGTACACCATGTGTGTGCATATGTCAGTGTTGATGGATGCTAATGAGATCCTTGTGAGGTGAGTGTTTTGTGCTGTGACCTTTAGTGTTGTGGGGAATATGGCTATTTTGTTGGATCACTTGTGAGTGTTGTTGGCCAGGTGATGGCAATAACACTGTGGGGTGCTGAGCCACCCTTGATGTGCAAGGAAACATCACGGTTAGCAAGCTCACAGCGCAAGTCTTCTTTCTCTGGTCCACATGTGTAATATTTATGTTTTTGTCCATCGAGTCACTCCATAGAGCTTCACCGCAAGTAATATTCAATTGCAGCAGAGAATGCAGCAAAGCCTCTACATCCCAGAACACCAGCCTTCAGACCAGCGCGAAAGCCAATAGCTCCTCCAGTCACACAACCACTGTACACAGCATTCTTCCAGTCAGATTTGCCTCTGTGTGATTCTATGATGCACTCTGTACAGGAGAACATGGCGCCCACAATGGCAAAGTTCTTGGCATAGGACATCTCCCTCTGGCCCATGTCTTTTAGAACCTCTCGTGCTGTTGGAGTTCTCAAAGGGTGTTTGGGGTCGATGCCAACATTAGTATCAATTCCAGCTGTGAAAATACCAAAAGCTCCTCCAAGGACGAACCCTCCCACACAGGCCAGCAAAGACTTGAAGGTGCAGCTCTCCATTCCCCTCTCGATCATCTTCTGCTCGTCGCTTTTCGGAGGCGAGGTTCAGGTCCTTCACGGACCTCTTGTCACCGATAAGATGGAGGAGAGAAGTTCAGGCTCGATGGTGTTAAAAGCCGAACTAAAGTCCACAAACAGGACCCTGGCATAAGTTCCCGGGTGGTTGAGGTGTTGCAGGATATAATACAGCCCCATGTTCACTGCATCATCCACCGACCTGTTTGCCTGGTAGGCAAACTGCAGAGGGTCCAGCTGGTGGTCCTTCAGATGGGCTAACACCAGTCTTTCAAAGGATTTCATGACCACAGACGTCAGGGTGACAGGTCTGTAGTCATTCAGTCCTGTGATGGTGGGTTTCGTGGGGACAGGGATGATGGTGGAGCGTTTGAAGCATAAAGGAACTTCACACAGCTCCAGGGATCTGTTGAAGATACAGGTAAAGATGGGAGCCAGCTGTTCAGCACAGGATTTGAGGCAGGAGGGTGAAACACCGTCTGTTCTGGGGGCTTTCCTGGGCTTCTGTTTCTGAAATAGTCGGCTCACATCCTGGGTGTGTATTCTGAGTTTCAGGGATGAGGAAAGGGGGGTGAGAGGTGTGATGGAGGTCGTTGAGTCTGGACTGGGGAGGGTGGTGGTGGTCGTTCTTCCTCTCTTTTCTCTTAACATGTCCAGTACAAATCAGGAATCTGAGCTCTGCGAGTTTGTGAGTCACCAGAGAGACTGTGATGCTGATTTCATGGCAGGAAAGATGCTCTCTGACTGAAGTGTACCTGCACTCACTGGGGAATATTTAATGCTATCAAATGTAAAACCATCATAATGTAGTCAAACATGGACTTCTACCATTTTACACTGTACACACAGTCTTAAGTCTAATTGTTGAATGTTGTCATTGTGTTTCTTAAATTTGTATAGTCTTGGTTCAAGCAGTAGGATCAAAGCCATTCCTTTGTCTCTGACCACCTCTCCAGCCACTCTGTGCTGGGGGAGGTTTTATTGCAGATACATCCTATGTGGAAGATCTGTTTCTTGTGATGTTGCTTCCTTCTTTTATGCTTCTTTTGGTAAGCAGGAGGTCATGCATACAGAGAGAGACACACACTCTCACATACATGCACACACACACACACACACGTTCACAACGGGCTGGAGAGCACTGGCTTGACCTGAGACACATGAAAGACGTTGTGAATGCGCATGTTGCGCGGCAGTTTGAGACGGACGAACACAGAGTTCACAATGCCGTAGATGGGAAAATGGCCAATAAATGGTCGGGCGCAGGTTGAACAGGCTGACACATACTCCTTGGCATCCTTAGCCATAGCGGGCCACCAGAAGTAGCGTCGGAGGAAGGATAAGGTGCGGAGGACCCCAGGATGGCATGAAAAACGGGCAGTGTGAGCCCATTGGAGAACGGGCGGGCCGGTTCCAGGATCCGGTTCGGTCTCCTGCGCCTCCTGGATGAGGCTCTCGATCTCCCATGAGATGGCTCCAATCACACAGGCGGCCGGGAGGACAGGCTCGGGTTCCGAGTCCTCCCCAGTGATGGAGAATTGCCTGGACAGGGCGTCTGGCTTTACGTTCCGTGATCCTGGCCTGTAGGTGATAGTGAAGTCCAGTGTTGGTCAAGTTACTTGAAAAAAGTAATCAGTAACTAATTACTGATTACTTCCCCAAAAAAGTAATCCCGTTACTTTACTGATTACTTATTTTCAAAAGTAATTAATTACTTAGTTACTTAGTTACTTAGTTACTTTTTAAAAACACGATTTACAACCTGAAGAGGTGATAAAGTGATAGATCTTTCAGCCCAATTCTACTTTCTCTACATAATCCATCATACAAAATGTAATTAAAAAGTCTCTTTTTTTAACTTGTTTTATCAGTTTTAATCTTTTAACTTTATGCATCAAGCAAAAATTTAATTATCTGCAACATTCTCTGACTGGAAGAAATTAGTTTAACATTTAAACCTATTTTCTGCACATTCCAGCACATAAAATAATTTTTTTGTGTGTGTTTACACTCAGTCTTTCAAATAGATGCAAGTAAAACACAGCAGAAAATAAATAAAGTCAAAGACTCAGCGGTCCTGTTGCTCTATTTTCACCTGTAAAGCAGGAGTGGGGTAGGCGGAGGTTTACCCTGGTGCAGGTGTGCCGCGGTCAGTGGAAGAATCCGCGAGTTTCTCTGTGAGTTTCCCATTACGTCGTAGCTACTCGGTGCTTGCTCGGAAGTTTAGGGGTTTTTTCGCTGTAAAAAGAAGTTTTCTTCCCACGCACAGCGGACACTAATGTTTTTGTCTCTTTTTATGGAATCAAACTCAAAGTAAGGTCAGTACTTCCACGCTTTAAACGCTGCACGCTCATACTCTCTCTGCACTCGATATATGATCCATTGTTGATCTGCACACAGCTGTTGTCACGAACGTCGCACTGTCGTGAGACATTCTCGCAAAAAATCACGGTTTTAGTAACGCAGTAACGCAGCGTTCCTACGGGAAAGTAACGGTAATCTAATTACCGTTTTGGCAATAGTAATCCCTTACTTTACTCGTTACTCGAAAAAAGTAATCAGATTACAGTAACGCATTACAAGTAACGCGTTACTGCCCCTCTCTGGTGAAGTCAAAACGAGAGAAAAACAGCGCCCACCTGGCTTGCCGGGAATTGGGACGTCTAGCCGAGCACAAGTACTCCAGATTCTTGTGATCCGTCCAGACGATGAATAATTGTGCTGCTCCCTCCAACCAATGTCTCCACTCCTCCAGGGCCAGCTTGACGGCCAGAAGCTCCCGGTCCTCGATGTCATAGTTACATTCTGCTGGAGAGAGACGGCGAGAATAAAAGGCACACGGGTGCAGCTTACCGTCCTTCTGTTGAGACAGGACCGCCCCCACCCCAGAGTCCGACACGTCCACCTCCACAACAAACTGCTGTGTAAGGTCCGGTTGCCGGAATATGGGTGCAGTGGTGAATCTCTCCTTGAGCAGGGCGAAGGCTCGCTGAGCGGCAGGATCCCACTGGAAGGGAACTTTGGGAGAGGTGAGTTCAGTAAGAGGAAGAGCTATCCTGCTGAAATCGCGAATGAACCGTCTGTAAAAGTTAGCGAATCCCAAAAAAACATTGCAATTGGCGGCGATCAGGAGGTGCAGGCCATTCCACCACTGCCCGCACCTTCTCCGGATCAGTCCGCAAGTCCCCCTTCTCGATGATGTGGCCCAAAAAACTCACTGAAGTCACGTGAAAGTCGCACTTCTCCCCCTTCACAAAGAGCTGGTTTTCCAGGAGGTCTTCTTCGAGAGTCTTAGAAAAGATCAGGATGTCATCTAAGTACACAAACAGACAACGGTTAACAAAATCACGAAGGACATCATTAACCATCGCCTGAAACACTGCGGGGTTGTTGGTCAGCCCAAACGGCATCACGAGATACTCAAAGTGTCCCCGATGCGTATTGAACGCGTAGTTTAGCCAGTAAGAGAAGTCTGGCGAGAGGGCTTTCACTCGACAGATCGCCCACCAGCACCCTCTCGATTACTGGTGAGCGCGCCCTTTTGCCAGTGTCGGGCAGCAAGAGACAGAGTGGACCTTATGGCTGCAATAAACGCACTCACCGGCGGCAAGGCGGCGCTGGCGCTCCGCGGGCAACAGCCGTGAGCGCCCAAGCTGCATGGGTTCTTCCTCAACCCAGGTGTCAGCGTCACGCGGCCCACGGGCTGCAGTAGAGGTCCCACAGAAATCCAGTGGAAATCCATGCCCCGAACGTGTGCGTGCGCTCCGGTGTGCGCACACTTGGTCGTCCACCCGAATACACAGAGCCAAAAGCGCATCTCGGGAGGTAGGTAGTTCACAAAGCATCAGTTCATTCTTTATTTCCTCATTAACATTAGTAAGCAATGCACTCTTAAGGGCCTCTTCCCCCCATTTCGTCTGTTCGGCCAAAGTAGAAAAATCAATAGAAAAATCAGCCATGCTTCGTTTACCTTGTTTGAGCGCGAGTGGCAATTGTGCCCTTTCTGTCAAACACACCTTTAAACTTAACAAGAAAGTCAGTGAAAGTGATGTCCGGATCTGCTTGAAGCACAGCTTGTGCCCAGGTCAGAGCACGATCTTGGAGTAACTGGACAATATAAGCAATTTTTGCACCATCAGTAGAAAAGGCTTGCGGTTGCTGGCAAAACTGTAGGGCACATTTAGTAAGGAAACCAGCACATTTATCAATTTCTCCAGTGAAAGCTTTTGGTGTAGGAAGAGACAGAGAGAGAGAGAGACAGAGAGAGAGAGACAGAGACAGAGAGAGAGAGAGAGAGAGAGACAGAGAGAGAGACAGAGAGAGAGAGAGACAGAGAGAGAGACAGAGAGAGAGACAGAGAGAGAGAGACAGAGAGAGAGACAGAGAGAGAGACAGAGAGAGAGAGAGAACCAAACAACACATGTATCCTCGTGGAGCCCGACGGGCAGGCACGGAGACCATGACATTGTAACAGTTTGTCAATAAATAGCTGCGAGGAAGCTGCTCTTTGAAGGATTTGGGCTGGAGTCAGGTGAGGAGTGTGAGCTCCAAGAGCTGGTTCTGACCCAACACTTCCTCGTTAGCGAGTGAAAAAACGGTTGAAGGTGTTCTGTTATGTCTTGTGTTCTTCATAGAGATGGCACGATACCACTTTTTTATGTCCGATACCGATATCATAAATTTGGATATCTGCCGATACCGATATGAATCCGATATTGTCGTGATCCTGGGTCGTTGACCCAGCGTTTTGTGTTTCTTTTTGGGTTCATCTTGTGTTTGGTGTTTATTCTGATTCTGTATTAATTCTTTGGGTTGGTTGTCGTGTTTATTATCCCTACCTGTGTCTCCCCTCTGTGCTCCGTTCAGGTCCCTGTGTTTTTGTTGCAAAACAGTCTGGGTGTTTCCGGTTTTACTTTGTAGGTCTGCCTCTCATCATGTCCATTAGTGTCAGCTGTGTCCACCCCTGCATGTCATCTCCTCATTACCTAGTGTGTATTTATAGTGTGTGTTGGCTTCTGTTCATCGGCGGATCGTCTGTGTTTCTCGGTGTAACTACGTCTCGCTGCAGTCTCCGCTCCCCGTTTCATGCTTAGGTTTGTTATTTAGTTTTCCCAGTCTAGGGTTTTTCAGTCATTCGTCTTGTCTCACTACCTGTTCAGTCGCTCCACTTCTGCAAATAAAACTTCATTCTCATCACCAGTCAACTGCCTGCATTTTGGGTCCTTTTCCTCCTACACCACACGGCTCACGCCGGCAGCCGTGACAGATATAGTGTGTTTTAATCAACAAAACTGTTTTTTTTAAATATCTTGCTGCATTTTGTATAAGTTCATACTCAAGTTTAAAACAACAACTACACTAAAGCTATTCTGTTATACCTGCATGCAAAAAAAAATTTCATAGTTCAGCAATACTGATCAATCTAATAAACTTAAACCTACACCATCCTCCCTATTCTGGTATTTTAAAGAGTACTTAGCGTAAATATTAAGCAACCTAACTAATAGGGTTCCAACTCCCAGCAACAACAAAAATAAATAATAAAAAATAGGGAACCACCCCTCACGCTCCACCTCATGATGCTTAATCGACGTAATCAACCTTAATTTGATGCAGTGTGGAAAAAAAATAAGATAAGATAAGATAACCTTTATTAGTCCCACACGTGGGAAATTTGTTTTGTCACAGCAGGAAGTGGACAGTGCAAAAGTTATGAGGCAAAAATTAGAATACAATAAGAATAAATACAGTACACAACTGTACAGAATAGAATAAAATAAAATAAATATACAATAAGATAAAAATAGAATACAAATACTATATACAACTGAGTAAAAATACAACGATGACAGAAAGGATTATTGCACTTAGTATTATTGCATATGTATGGATGTGTGTGCTTGATCAGTTAAAGTCTTTATTATGGAGTCTGACAGCAGTGGGGAGGAAAGACCTGCGAAATCTCTCCGTCCCACACCGTGGGTGCCGCAGTCTCCCACTGAAGGAGCTGCTCAGTGCTGTCACAGTCTGCTGCATGGGGTGGGAGATGTTGTCCATCAGGGATGACAGCTTAGCCGCCGTTCTCCTGTCACTCACCACCTCCACTGGGTCCAGAGGACCCAGATGCAAATGCACAGAAATCAATTATTTTTCAAGAAATATTAAATAGATTCAACATCTTTCTTCAACAAAATTGCAGACTGCACAGATGGTACCGTCCCAAAGGAAAAAGTACTATAGCTTACTAGGGTATATTAGACTTAATAGTTACTATATACAGTAATGGACTTCTATTCATTTTACATCAAATTAAAACTTTGGGTGTCAGATAATTATTTATTAACAGCTCGACATTTTAAATGAGAATAAGAAAGAAAAGTATGTCTTTGTGCCCCCTTTTCCCTGTTCATGCCCTATCGGCCCCCCTGGCTAAACTTTGCTAGATCCGCCCCTGCACAGTTACGTCAGCTACGTAGAAAAAGATCCTGGAGTAGAAAGTAATATTAAATAAATTCTAACAACAGCTGATCAAGCTTAAACGTCCTGCTGTTGTTCAGCCGCTGGTTTCCTCTTTCTGGTGCAAAGTGGGCCAAAAACAAACAAGAGAGACGGACTCGCGACAGAAAAGCCGATCAGCTGATCATTAAGCAGTTTCATGATTGAAGTAGCAGCAAGAAGAGGCAGTCGCTCCATATATCGCTTGTTAAGCTTAACGCAGGAATGCTTTACATTCAGAGATGGACTTACACACTTGCTTTACTTCTCTCGGGGATAACTTTGTCGGAGATGAAATGCCGGGTTGCTAGCGAAGCTCCACATGCTATCCAGACCACCGACAGGTCCCGCATGTCACAGCTGCTCTATAACGTGATGCATACTGCTCCGACGTGCTAACGTTCTGAGGTGAGTTACGGCGTGTTGCAAGTTATGTGAGGTGCTTTCGTGATATTTAATGGATTACATTTTTTATTTTTCTCCGATATCTGATCCAGTAATTTAGGTCAGTATCGGACCGATACCGATACGTAATATCGGATCGGTCCATCTCTAGTTCTTCATGAGGAATAAGTCTCTAAACTAGCGGGGCTTGTGGAAACACAGACCCAACACACAGTCTGCCTTGTGTAATTTAATGAAATTCCATAACGCATGTTCACAAATTCTTCCATCCTTTAATGGAAAAGATGACCATTTAACATCAGAGCTTCATCCTGACCTGCTGCACTTAGAGACTGATTTCACATGAGAACACAGGTTAAAACATCTCCTCCAGTGAATTAAACATGATACAGCAGCTGGTACTGAGACAGATGCTACAGGGGGTCATACCTCCATCATCTCCAATGTCACAGACAGATCACAGCAACACGTTCTCACTCCCAAAGCGTAACATTTTACGCTAGGTGACAAATCGTCAACATACGTTTTCGGGCACCAACACGTTCCTACATCACGACATCGGAAAACTGAGGACATATGAGAACCGTTTGGACGCAATCTACACGTTTGCTCTTTTCCTTAAAATCGCTTTGGGAAAACACTATTTCACATCATTAAAGTGGTGGTTAAGGTTAGGGATAAGGTTATGTTTAGGGCTGCAATACAGGGCCTGAACGTCTATTACCGCGGGAGCGTAATTCCACTGGATTTAATCCATTACCTGGTGCGTACCATAAGAACGTGGAAGGTCACCTTTCGCGTTCCTCAGGAACGCCGCGGGACGTGACAAAACGTCGGGATGTTACGCCTCGGGAGTGAGAACGGGCTCATCACAGACAGGTGCAGACAGGTGCAGGATGTAGACATGTGCAGACTGCAGGAAGTTGGAAGAGTTTTATCTGATTAAATGATGCAGCACAGTGGGTTCAATATTATGTCTCACAGCAAACACACAAGCAGATGAAACAACCACCTCTGCAGGTCTGTAAGACCTCTGTTACATATCTGCACACGGGAATCAACAGTCTGCAGGCAGCAGTCACTTTCTGTGGTTTCAGGTTATAGTTGAAATGCTTTCAGAGGACAGAAGCAAAACTTTCTTCTCAGAAACAAGCTGATGACTGTCAGCTATTACCTGATGGTGATGTTAGCTTTGTGATGTATTAGCAATCACTAACAATGACCTGTGAATGAGACAGGAATTCATGAAACCCATCAGCTGCCTGCAGAGTCGGCGTCAGCAGACGAGCGGATTGGGCACGGGGAACCGTTGCTGGGTTAAACTGGAAGCACCGCACACGATCTAAGTTTAAAAGCTTGTGTGATTATCGGACAAGAGGGATACCAGTGAGGTCACTTTGGATGTTGCCTCGTGGTGATCAGTGAACGAGGCACCAGCCCTCTGATGTATGTCCTCACTCGTCCTCACAAAGCTTCTGCCTCGTCTTTCACTGCTGATCTATTTCGGTGATTTTCCTGCAGCGTGTTTCAGTCTTTATGGTGACAGTTTTAATGTCAAACACCAGTTAAGCAGAGAGACCGTTTAGCAGCGTCTTCACATTTCTCAGTGTGAGCCGCCAGCTGTTTCCAGAAAAATAGCACATTTCTTTAACATGCAGTGGAAGAAGAAAGAAATCCACTCTAACACGTTTGACCTCAGCACAAAAGCAATGAGGAAACTAAGATGTGACTTCAGATGGAGACAGGGAACAGAGTGAACGTACCAGAAAGTCTCTGCCACCCACCCACCATCTTTATTTTAAGCTGACCAGTTTTCAGAGCTCCCCTCATCGGTTTCCTGCTGTCGTTCAGTTTCTGTCTTCCATTAATTATTCAGAAGCAAACGTACGTCACTGCAGTGAATCCAGACTGCAGCGCTGCACACTGACCTGAGGGAGCTAACAGCCTCTTACTGTGCGCTTAAATAGACAGTACCAGTAAAACCAGTTACGTTTACTGGACAGTATACATGTGTGCAGTGAATACATTATTTTATCTGCCAGTTTGACGAAAAGGCACTCAAATACCCATAATGCCTCAGTGATATCCGCAGCAAATGAACCCAGTGTTGATTTTAACTGTTGTTCTGAAGGCTTGACTTCACCTTCTTCTTTCCTTTGTCATTTCTGTGTTTGTGAACTTCCTGCTTCACCTCACTGGTAGCTCTCCAATCACTTCATCTCAGCTGGTTGTCTGTGAACTTCTCATATGTCATGTATGTCTGAAAAATCAACTTTGACCTTTTTGTGATGCAAAGCTTTTTAGACCCGTTCGAGCCAAAGGAGGAATCAGCAGAGGTGAAAGTCTTTAATCTCAACCATATTTCTGGTGTATAGGTAGAAATGATTTTTTAACGATCTCAAACATCCAAAGACACCTTCAGGTCTGCTCCGACGTTCTGCAGAGTCGAGCTGGAAAGGTTAGAGAGGTAACTCTGTGCACACTGAGCAAAAGTTAAGCTCAAACCAACACTGAGGTGATTTTAAACGGTTAGTTAGATGAGAGGAATGAACTCAAAGACCGGCATTGTACACTCAGCAGGTAGTTTATTGGAGTAATCAGCCGCAGAGATGCTGATCTGTTCCTCTTTTTGTCTTTATTTCCTGAATCAGATGAAAGGACTCTGTGCCGGCCCAAAGCAATTATCTTCTATAATCATTTCTGAGCATTGCAAAAGAAAAAAGTGTAACCTCACCACCGAGCAGCAGATGTTCGTGGTCAGGGTCCCCATGGTGTGGATGAAACTAGTAAGACTAAGAAGAATCAGCATTACACCAAGCATGGCAAGTTCTTCTACTTTTCTGAGTACTCAGTACTTATACTTGCCTGTTTCACCATTCACACCAGCACCAGCCTAAGTGCTTCAGTTTTACTTTTATGGCACCAAATCACAACAACAGTTGCCTAAAGGTGCTTTATAATGTAAAGTAAAGCTCCTACAATAATACTGAGAAAACTCCAAGAATCGTATGACCTGCTGTGCACAAGTGCTTTGGCAAGAGTGGGAAGGGAAGACGACCTTTTAACAGGAAGAAACCTCCTGGAGAACCAGGCTCAGGGAGAAGCAGCCAGCTACAGTGACCGGTAGGGGTGAGGGGAGGACGACAGGACAAGGACACACCGTGGATAAGAGCCAGAGATTACTAATAAGTACTGATTAAATGCAGAGAGGTGTATAAACACCACTTAAACTGGTTAAACTGGTCATCTGACACAAAATCTCATGTGATTGTTGGTATTGATGGTCCACGGCCTCTAGCAGGGATCAGCAGGATTCAGTCGTGTTATTGCTGCAGCGCTTGTCGCCTGTTGAGCTGAGAGACTGACACCAACAGACGAGATCGCTCTCAGGCGCCCTGTGGCTGAAACACTTCCTCAGCCAGACTAATGGAGTGGAAACACATCAGACGCAGCAGCTGTCGTCCATTTAACACCCAGCATTCAGCCTGAGGATGGGATCTCGTACCTTGACCAAAAACACGTCACTTCGCCTGAAGATTGAACTTACACCTGTTAGAGAAGAAACAGCAGCTCATCATTCAGTAAGCTGTTCTGATATTCAAGCTGTAAACAGTGAGCAGGATTGGAGATAGCTCAGCCCTCGGTGGAGCTCCTTGCTGCTCCACATCATCTTATCAGATAAAGCTCCGATGTCTCACCTGTTGGCAGTCTGTACCTGTCGGCATCCGTGTCTCCAAGACACAGCTGATCAGCTGTGACACTGATGTTTCAGACTCGCCTCTGTGTGATGTTTCTGCTGGTCAGAGCAGAAAGGAGGCAGCGATCCAGGGAAGGCAAGTCTCATTAACCATGTAGTCAGTCTTAGCTCATCACTCCTCTCCTTTATAAAGAGTGTGCAGGTGTGAGTGAATCTATGGCTACAGGTGTGTGTAATTTGATTTGTTTGCATGGGAATGGTCAGGAATGAATGTGCACGTATACTGAAATTATTCCTTAGACAGCAATGAGGGGTAGCAACATACATGGACTGGAGCTTATATAGTACTTTACTCAATGTGAGAACTCAAAGTACTTATACAACTTGCCTGTTTCACCATTCACACCAGCACTTTTTTTGCAGTGCTTTCTATCTAACATTCATACTCTGACAGATACCTTGGAGAGCAACTTGGGGTCAGTGTCTTGCCCATGGATATTTGGCTTGCAGACCGGAGCAGTCGGGGATAGAACCACCAACCTACCGAGTAGTAAATAATCTGCTCTGCCACGCTCCCCACTGCCTTTCAAGCGTAGAATTTGAGTTATTTATAAATGGACATTTTTTACATTTGGTTTTACTTTTGGATGTTACATTCTAGTTATTCATCTGCCTATAGATCCATCTATATATGCAGTAGTGTCCTAGATGGCACTTGTGAAGGTGTGCAATGTCTACTCAACCTTTCTTCATTTGAGTTTCAGCTGGATTGGAAGAACCACGTGTAATTCACTGTTCAGATAAACATGGCTCCTCTCACGTCTCCTGTGCATAAATTGCTCTGTCTTGAGGAGAAGCCGTGGTTGGTCGTGTTTAGACAGAAGTCTGCAAAATGAAGGAGCCTGCATAGACAACAGCTTGTTCCCAGCAGGACGTAGGGATGCTTACCAAATGTGTTTAAATGTGAAGCCAAGGGGTCGTTTACAAGCGACCATGTGACGAGCGTAGAGTGACAGACATGTCGTATGCTGCTGCTGAACGACACCGTGTCACGGCGAGGTGCGCCGCTGTGTTAGTTAGAGCAGGGCCCAAGAGCAGACATAGGCAAGGAGACGCGATATGACTTAACAAAAGGCGAGCCTTTATTATGGCTGATGACAGAAGGCAAAACAAAAGCTAAAACGAGTGCAGACAAGACAACTAAACTGGAAAACAGACTATGAAATCCTATGACACTGAACGCTATACGAGACTATGAAACTGTGATGTAAACTAATACTATGACTGTGACTATGAGAACCGTGATGACTATGACGAGACATAACTGGGAAGGTTACACAGACGACGCGACAGACTGAATGAAACACAGAGACTAAATACACATAAGGGATGATCAAGGGATGTGGCCACACATGGGAGCACGGCTGACACACACGAACCTAATGACAGGACAGGGGAAGTGAAACTAAATACAATGAACACAGAACACTGGACTCTTTCAAAATAAAACAGGAAACATTGAGACGTAGACATGGCACAAGGGGAACCTGATAAACCATGAACTAAACTGCAAACTAGGCCTGACCGAATATCTAGATAACTGAAAAGAAACTGGAATACAGATGAAATAACAAAATAACATGAAACTCAGACACACTGGGTCACATGACCCAGGACCATGACACACCGGGCTGACACCAATCAATACAAAACTTTAACGGGTCATTAAAGTTCGGAGGATAAAATTTAAAAGAAAAATATTTATAGATAAAATCCGTAATGTTACAGCATTTCACTTTTACTGTTATTGTATGTGACCGTGGCAGCATGCAGAGAGCTGCAATAATCATGCTCACTACAGCAATCAGTCAGAATTCATGTACCTGTTGCTCCAATCACGGAGGCTGTTGCATGCTGAGCAGTGACAGCTGAAGTAATGAGGCAGCCTTCCTCCGAGCTGCCCTGCGGCCGACTCAGACAAACAGCTCTTATGACAGCGTAATGAGGCAGCAACGGGATGCTCCGAGGGTCAGCTGCATTTCACCACCATGCACTGATTCGGCTTCATCTGACCAAAACAGGACATCCTGTTGCTCAGGGTAACCGAGAGGAGGAACAAAGATTTCCTATCCTGCCCGAGTCCCCTGAAAGTTTACGTGGAGCAGTTCCACGGTATTGCAGTATTAGTATTAAAATACCACCAGTAATACAAGCAGGTTGAACAACACAATAGAACACACATGCTGGGCTTAGGAGACAGGTCTGCTGTTTGTTACAATTAGTCCTGGACAGCTGTACCTAATAAACTGTCAACAGAGAGCAGTTTTACAGACATTTACAACCAGTGATCGGATGTTAGCCCATTTTGTCTGTCAGTCTAACACTCGATCCAGCAACGCTCTGGTTCCCAAACCACGGCCTCAAACGTGGAAGTGTCACGGCTGCTTCAAGTTCATGTGTAAACCACCCCAGTGTGAGCTGCAAGGCAGCAGAGACACATCCTGGGGCATGCCCTCCACTCCCCACCGTGTCTGTCCTTTAAAAATGATCCATGTCATACTACACAAAATGACTTTACATTGTTTGTAACTGGTTGCTAAAGTAGTTTTCATTGTAAATCTAATGAAACCCACATATGGTTTAATATAAATCTTTGCGTCACAACATCACAGAAAATTAAAAAACAAAATAATTTATCTTTTTTCTGCCAATAAAAGTAAAAAACTGTGGGTATTAATAAATAACCAAAAATAGTCACACACATGCAACAGAAATGAGCCAAAGATGTCACACTACTACTACTACTAATAATAATAATAATAATGTTGCAGCTTTCCCCATGTTTACGTTTTATTTCTCTTCTTTCTTTGTTCCATATTTGTCCGTCTCCCGTGGTGTCATGCTGCCTTAACACAAGACTACCTACTGGCATTACTAGCCCAGGAAATGATGAAACATTCACCTCCCAGCATCTAAAGAGTGACTCGTAAATGAGCTGTACGTGACTCAGAGCCTAAGACAGTGGGGACTTATCTCCGTCTCACTGGATACATTCAAAACACTTCAATATGCAGATGAAAATAAATTCTTGTTAGACAGAACGTGCTGTGCTGGTGTGGATTCTGTCTGATAGAGTCCACATACAAATGAAAAGTCTTCTTTACTCACCAAAGTCATTTATGGAGTTCCACAGGGCTCTGTGCTGAGACCAATGTCATTCATCCCCAAAAGGTCCCACTTTGAACAGTGGTTGTTGATCAATGTCATGACAATTTGCACATGAATGATCAACAAACTGACCTGACAGCACGATGTTCATCAGTTAAACCATGAGACCATGACCAAGTGTGAAACACTGAGCCACCCCCAAATCCAGACATAGCGCCGGACGAAACCTTTGACCCTCAGACACGGAGCGCCAGCACGTTAACAGCACACTGCATAGTGTATATAGAAAAATAATAAAAACAATAATTCCAACTCTAACAGCGCCCAGCCTCTCTGTCTCAGTGTATCTAGTTTTGTCTCATTATGTCAGATTAATCCCAGCTGTGTTTCCCTCCTGTTTCCGATTCCCTCCTTACACCCTTGTGTATTTAAGTCCTGTGTTTTCCTTTGCCCTTTGTTGTGTCGTACCCTCACCATGCTGTGTTTTTCCCTCCGTGTTCTTAGCTGTTTCCTAGTTCACAGTTCCTGGTTTGTTTTGTATTCAAAGTTGTTTACCACCAACATAAAGCTGCCTCTTTTAGTTCATGCATTTGGGTCCTATCCTGCCTGCCACACAGCAGACCTTGACAATAGCCCTTTACTGTCACTCTACATGTACAACGATATTGTGGGTGAGCCACACCAACTGTGCAGAAAAGAATATAAAAAGTAGACAGCAGGAATACATAGAAACACATTAGAGGACACGTTGACTTGGTGTGAGGATTGAGTCCATGGTTGAGTGACCTGAGTGATGGAGGTTACTCAGACCATGGCTCGGATTGGTGGGGGGGGGAAGAAGCTGTTAGTGAGTCTGCAGTCAGCAGGTCAAACAGGTGGTGGGCAGGTGCAGTCCTTTATAGAGAGAAAATCATTTCAGCTTGAAACACTTTAAACCAGCTGTACTTGCGCAGTATTGTTTAATTGCCACACAGGTGGCCCCTGGACCAGCTCGGGGGACCCGGACCCACCTTGTCACCGCCGCCGCTGGATGTGCGGGCAGCCACCGAAACCAACACCTCCCTGTCGCTGGGCCAGGGACTGGGAGTACTGATGGTCAGAGCTGATTCCCTCCCCCTCCTGTGTGGGGCGTAATGCTGCAAGGGAGGTGAACGCACCTGGACGGCATCCGCAATCATGCCTCGCCAGCCTAAAGTCTGCACGGGGTCCTGAATAATGTTGTTGTTGTTGGTGTGTTTGGCTGGCAACTGAAAAGCTGCAGCCGTGACAGTGTAAACAGCAAAAGCATGAAGCCACGGTTGGTCTGTCGTGGATCTTTCACAGTGTACCTGACATGGCTGCTGTGAACTATATTACGGAGTAACTGACAGACCCTTTAGAGCATAGGTGTCGAGCACATGGATGAATGACTCGCTCTCAACGCTGTCACTGATTGAACCAGAGGGTTTTAGCAGTGGAGCTTCTCCCTGGTGATGTGCTGCTGACTCACTGTGCTATTTTCTCATTCAAAGTGTATTTAAAGACCCCCGTATCACAGGAACAATGTGAATCCGATAACACAAAATGAGGCTGAGGCAGACTGCGAACTGTGACGCGTTCCCCTCCTGCTGAAGCCCTAATGTGTGGATATGGTGATGAACATATTAAAATGCATTCAGCTGTGAGAACAAACAAGGAAACTGCTCAAACTATTCTACACAATCAGAATCAAGGCTAAACATCCACAGACTAACGTGACAAACGAAGGTAGCCTCACATTGCCCCGCTTCCTGTTCCTCTGTGGCTCTAACGGGACCAGTCAGACCAGATCAGTTGACCAGCAGGCTCATTTTCTCATGGACTCTAGAGAGAAAGCAGACATGTCTGTATTGGCTTCACTTTTAAGATGTGAATGTTTATTTATTTTTAGAGACTGGATTTAGAGCAGGTTACCTTCTGCTCGACAGGTAAGCATGCAGCACCTGTTGGAGTCTCAGTCAGGCATCAAATCAGCTCGAGGCTTCCAAACCTGCGATGATGACGCCTTTCTCTGTATTTACAGTCCATGCAAAAATGTCAGGGCTACAGTGGGGTTCAGAAAAACAAAACTCTCGAATGTCTTTTCTGTCTCCGGTTATTATGTAAAGTGCTTTTAGCCGCAGAGACTTAGTGCTGGAGATTAGAAGAGAATAAAAAATGAAAACAGATCTACTTCCTGTGTGTATCATCCAGATGAACCAGCTCCATTGCTCCAGGTAACACCTGGACTGAGATTACTTCAGGAATGAGAGGTGCTGAGAGAAACTACAGTGCTGTCATATGTGACCTCATTAGACGGTTAAAAACTTTTTTTTTCTTTTTTTTTTTGTGTCCCGTTTGGATCTTTAGCCATCAGAATTGTTGTCTTAAGGCCAAGAAAGATGCCAAGCGGATTTATTTTACCAAGTGGATCATCATGGCCATGCCATATTGGTCCATTTGATTGACCTTTATTATAATTATGAATTTATTTTATTTTCAGTTGCTACAAACGGGACAGACATGACTGTGGGATAGGACAGGGAGAAAGAATGAAAGAAAGAGAGGGAGAGAAAGAAAACCAAAGGGGAGAAGAGACGGTGAGAAGGGGGGGAAGAAAGAAAGAAAAACAAACAAAACACCTGGATCACCTGTATGGAGAAAAAAACAGAAGAGAAAGCAAACAACAAAGAGCAACATAATAAAAAAAAACAGCACCATCACAATAAACTAGCTAGCAGTAGATATCAGTAGATACTAAATAATAAACGATATTGTGCAGCACGCAAGATAGACAGCGCACAATGTGCTTTGAGGTAGCAGCCAAGAAAGCTGTAGTTTGTGTCTGTGTACACCTGTGGGCACACCTGTGTGGATCAGCATGCTTGTATTTAAAAGGTTTCTCCATGTAACGATCTGCTAGAGGGTGTGGGGGGGCCACAGCCCCGTCCACCAGGGTATGAAGCAGGTATGGAGGAGATCCAGGCCCCAGGTATCCAGAGGCCCCAGAGTACAAGGACCCGAGGAGCACCACCAAAGGCAGGGGAACCGTGCCACACTCCTGGGAAGAGCTGAGTAGAGCCCCAAAGGAGAGGTCACCCCGCAGCTATGGAGCAGAGGCCAGAGGGGGTTGCAGTGGCGTGCCCGCGGGCTCTGCCGGCAGCCAGCTGTGCCAGAGAGGACCAAGCTTCAGGCCCAGAGGCCAGAGGCCCGAGGGCATCCCACCGCCCGGAAGGAGCCCAGCCGGGCCACAGGCGCCCGGCCCCGCCAATCGGCCACCAGGAGTGAGCCGGTACATACATGAGCGCCCAGCCCCAGACGACAAGGACCACCAACACACCAACGTCTGAGGGCATCAACCACCGGCAGGTGTGGTGAGGGGAGATAGGCCTCCGTACTTTAGAGGGCCTGAGATGTACCCAGAGAGGTTGAGTCTAAGACCCAACCTGACATATAGGCACAGACGAACAGGCACACGCGGACACAGACGTGCATTCCCACCCCATATGCACCACCAAATGCTCGGCACTCACCCAACGTGTAGACAGACACAAATAGACACTGCACAGACAGTCGCACTCCCCAAACATACTCTATATCCCAGGTCCAGGTACCCCCGCCCTCAGAGGGGCAAGCCGCACCTAGACCCAGGAGATGTAACCCTTCTCTCTGGGGTGGAGGCAAGCGGACCACCTCCTTATCTACAGTGGCAGGGAGGCCCCACATCCCAGACCCCAGTCTGACGGCCAGCACCTCCTCCCAGCCCCCCAGCCCTGACGGCTAACAGAACCGGGGTGAGTGAAGACCTCAAACCTCCCTACGCCCGCTCATATGTAGTGTTGCTGTGTGCTGTTCTAAAGTGCATTTAAAACTCAGGAGAGCATGGTACTAGCTTCCTCTCAGAGAGCAGCTTAGAGAGCTTAGAGACGGTTAAAAACTTTACTGCATACTAAACTGCAGCTCGGTCTTTTAAAGCGACGGAGACATCCATCCTCGCTGTCAGGTCACTCAAAAACAACAGAAAATCATTCATACAGCATACAGAGCCATAACCAAACAGCCTCTGTGCTGTCATCACGCTTTGCAGCACAATGTAAACACGAACATTACCAGAGTATTTCAGCCATCACAGTCTTCTAAACTATATAGACACAGTGTCAGTGATCCCTGCGTCCATGGCAGGAGCACAGCACCTCCTCCTGCGCCTCCTCCTCTTCTTTGTATTCAAAGACAGAAAGAGTTTTTCCATGTTTCCTGTTTACGCATCCTTACTGCCATTAGAAATCAGTCCACAGGAGCACTTGGTCCTCTGATGTTCTCACCTAATAAATCATCCTGTCTTAAGACTGTCACAGCACACCACATGTACACCACATGTACACTTCTTCGGAGTTTAGCTGCAAACTGGACACATAGTGCTGAACTACAGAGCAGACACTGAGTGACTCACTGCTGCTGAATTATCTCCAGTAATGCTGCTGTGATATGTGATACACGACACCCCTCAGATATCAGCCTTATTTTGCACCGCGATTAATTTCACTCAGTGGTAAAGACTTTAAGAGGGGCACCGAGAGCCTGAGGGCAGGTCAAAGGACCTCAAGGGAGGAGATGGGAACAAAGGACAAAATGTGACGCAAGGCGAAAAAGCAGAAAACCAAAATGAGCCGTTGGGTCCAGAAACAGCTCAGAGTTAGTAATCCTGCAGGTACAAAACTGCTGTAGTTGAGTGTACATGCCAGGCTACACAAAACGGCTTGCAACCCTATGCAGAGATTTCTGAAAACCAAGATGGCCTGCCCAAGGTACAGAATGACCAAGTTCCATGACTTTGTGTCTTAGTGCCTGTGGTAATGCTATGGCTTCAGTCTTGCCTTTACACTCATAAAGGACACCATTTCTCAGCACATAGGTTGCAGCTGCCAACACATCTACTTTCCCCTGCACCTGTCCATCAACCTCAGACACCTTATCAAACCAGGATTTTAATGTTGGATCTGCCCGCTGAAGTGAAGAGATATCTGGTGGGATAAAAAGTTCCAGAGTGAGGTTGGGACTACGGCTGGGACGACGCGTAAAATACGTCGACGTAAAAAAAATGTGCGTCGATGCGTCACTTTCAAAACAGACATGGCGGCAGTGAGTAGCGGCAACATGAGTGAGGCAGCCGCAGTCAACTTAAATCACTCCACCCGAACACACAGTTCTACAGTATGGAAGGAAGTGATTCAGTCGTTTCCGGGCTTTGTAAGGTGGAAATGTCCTATCATAAAAGCACGACGGCTATGCACCAGCGCATGATTGATGATTGAACTCACACACACAGAAACGTGAGAAACGGCAACAAAATGGATTTTATTTTGTGAATGAAGAGCATTTCTTTGCAGAAAACAAAATTACATTTTGTTTGTTTAAAGACACCATTGCTGCTATTTATTTTAAATGCATTGTTAACTTTTCCTTAATTTTATATATGTTTGCACATTTCATTTCTTATTAAATGCTATCTCTAATATAAGATTGTACTACTACTACAACTTTATTTTGCAATTTTTTTATTAAAAGGTGTTCAAATGAAGAAATTTGTGTTTTTCATTGAGATACATAAATTAGTAAATATGAAATTGCTATACAAGTCAAATAATGGGAAAATAATCGATAATCAAATCAAATCAAAATAGAATCGGATTGAAAAATGAATCGTTGGATTCATCGATTAGGAAAATAATTGTTTTGCCCAGCCCTAGTTGGGACTCTGGTCTACAACCTCTAACCTGGATGAACCCCTAAATTTGTCTCTTCATCTTTGCGCTCGAGATTTAGCTGGGTTTGCTGGGCTTACTTCCAATTCTTCATCATAGAAAGGTAGCTCTTTCAACAGGTCATTTGCACTCTGAGCTCTTGTGGTGATCAAACTGGGGATTGCACTTTCTGGCTGTGCCTGCAGAATAATTTCTTGCTTCTGTAAGTTGTGGTCCTGATCTACAGGGTGGGCCATTTATATGGATACACCGTAATAAAATGGGAATGGTCTGCTTGCTAAGTTTTGTGAAACTGGTTCAGTGTTGGATTTGCCAAAATGTGGATGCAAGAAAACTGTGACTAATGAAGAAACATCAGTGGCTGTCCTAGCTTCATTCAGCAAGAGCCCACAGCGTAGCACTCGCCGCATGTCACTGGAGAGTGGCATTAGTCGAACTTCCCTTCGGCGGATATTAGCTACTCACAAATGGCACCCTTACAAACTCCAGCTACTGCAGCATCTCAACGAGGATGACCCAGATCGGTGCACAGCATTTGCAGAATGGGCAAAACAAAAATTGGAACAGGACCCTCAGTTCATGCAGAAGATTTTGTTCAGTGATGAGGCAAACTTATGTGAATGGTGAACAAACAAAACCACCACTATTGGACTGACACTAACCCACATTGGATGGATCCGTCCAAGACTGTTGGAACAACAAAAGTGATGGTTTGGTGTGGTATATGGGGCACAACGATAGTGGGTCTATTCTTCATCAATGGAAACCTCAAGGCTGCTGGATATTTGAAATTTCTACATGATGTTGTGTTTCCCTCTTTATGCACTGAAGCTGGCACGTTCCCTGAGTTTTTCCAGCAAGATGGTGCACCACCACATTATGGGTGCCAGGTCCGAGCATTCCTAGATGAACAGTTTCCTGGAAAGTGGATTGGTGATTGTGGGCCAGTTAAATGGCCCACAAGGTCTCCCGATCTGACCCCCTTAGACTTTTATCTTTGGGGTCATCTGAAGGCAATTGTCTATGGTGTGAAGATACGAGATGTGCAGCACCTGAAATTACGGATATTGGATGCCTGTGCTGGCATTTCTCCTGCGGTGTTGCTATCAGTGTGTGAAGAGTGGGAGAAGAGGGTTGCATTGACAATCCAACACAATGGGCAGCACATTGAACACATTTTATAAGTGGTCAGAAACTTGTAAATAACTCATGACAGAATAAAGTTACGTTGAAACCAAGCACACCATTGTTTTTCTTGTGACATTACCAATAAGCTTGATGTGTCACAAGGCCCTCTTCTTACTGAAAAAACAAAAGTTGTATCCAAGATGGCCAACTTCTAAATAGCCACCATGGTCACCACCCATCTGGAGGAGTTTGCCCCCTCACATATACTAATGTGCCACAAACAGGACTTTAATATCACCAACCATTCCCATGTTGTTACGGTGTATCCATATAAAATCAAATTCAAATTTTATTTGTCACGTACACAGTCATACACAGTACGATATGTAGTGAAATGCTTGGACAACTGCTCGTGACCTAAAGAGAACAAAAAAGGAAAAGGCTATGAATAAGATAGGAAATAAATATGAAAAATTAAAAAGGGTAAATTTAACTAGGAAGGAATAAAATAAAATATATAAATTAAAGTTGAAAATAAAATAACTGTACAACAAAATACACAATATAGAACTATATAAGAATGTATGAAGAAATATAAATAAATATATACACAATAACAGCAGCTGTACAAGTATTAACTGGAAATGAAGAATATAATGTCCAGGGTTGTGTAATCCACATGTGTAAGTGTCTTGTGCAGTGCAAATATGCTTAAAGTGATTTATTTCAGTGACTTGTGATAAAGTGATTAGATTACATGACCATGCAATGTAGTTGTGCAGCAGCCACTAGTGTAAACAAATGTCCAGAATGTCCAGTGTGTGTAAGAACTGTATGTGTGGGTCAGTACTGTGTGGTGGTGTGATTGAGAGACCGTATCGCCTGCGGGAAGAAGCTCCTCCTCAGTCTCTCTGTGTTGGTCTTCAGGGAGCGGAATCGCTTTCCTGACCTCAACAGAGAGAACAGTCTGTTGTTGGGATGGCTGAGGTCCTTCACAATCTTCCTGGCCTTGGTCCAGCACCGCCTGCTGTAGATTGAGTGCAGGTCAGGGAGCTCGGAGCGGATGGTGCGCTCAGCTGACCGCACAACCCTCTGTAGAGCTCGTCTGTCCTGCATGGTGCTGTTCCCGAACCAGGTTAAGATGTTTCCCGTCAGGATGCTCTCTATGGTGCATGAGTAAAAGTTCCTGAGCACCTTGGAGGGCAGTTGGAAGTCTCTCAAGCGTCTGAGGTGGTAGAGACGCTGTCGGGCCTTTTTCACCACGGTGTTGATGTGACAGGACCATGACAGGTCCTGCGTGATGTGAACTCCGAGGTATTTGAAGCTGTCCACTCTCTCCACTGGGCACTCGTTGATGACGGGGGTCTGGTAGTTCCTCTCCTGCTTAGTGCTGAAGTCCACTATCAGCTCCTTTGTCTTACTGACGTTTAGAAGGAGGTTGTTCCTCTGGCACCAGTTCTCCAGGGTGGGCCATATGTGTTGTTGCTGTGAAGGTTACAGTGATAACATCTAACATCTGATTTTGAACCTGAATGTGACTTTTTAGTGTTCTTACTTTTACCAGAAACAAAATGTCTGCTTGCAGGATAACTTCTACTCTGGTCTATACCACCACTCCTTACACCCCCATCAGACTTACTTTGTCCAGTCACGAAGCTGTCCCGGCCAAAGGTGGTTCCTCTCGATCCTGTTCTGGCAGAGATGAAGATTTCCACTAGCTGTGAAGCCTCCTCTGCAGATTTGGGGGCACGTTCCCTGATCCACACCTCCAGATCTGGGTGGACAATCCTCAGAAACTGCTCCAAGATCATCAGTTCAGAAATGTCTTTCACTGTAGATTTTTCATTTGTAAAACATATCGTTTAATCGCACACAAAGTTCTCTTGGAGTTTCACCTGGGTGAATATCCAGGGCTCGAAACCTTCTTCTGTATGTGTCAGCAGTTATTTCATATTGAGCAAGAATGGCATCCTTTACTTTATCATAGACTTCCGAATCAGCAATGTCCATATGCACATAAGCACTGCGTGCTTTACCTGTGAGCAGAGGTACGAGTCGAACAGCCCATTCTTCTCTCGGCCAATGGCAGACTTGAGCCATTCTCTCAAAGGTTGTGAGAAAATGCTCAATGTCATCATCTGGAGTGAGTGGCAACAACTTGGGATCTCTCTAGTGAAATGGTTCCTGTCTTGGCAGAGACCACATCTGCTGACCAGTCAGACCAGGCCCCCATCAGGTTCACCTCCCTCCTCATTTTCACCTGAGGTTGAATTTGCTGAAACTGGTGTTGCATACTTTTCCATCTTTGCTCCTGTCGGGCTGATTCTTTGTCCGTTCTCTGGTCTCTTGTTGCTTGAGACTGCATCAACCAGATCTGTCAGTTCATCCAGTCTATCGCCTGGTTTAGCTCCTGGTTTAGCCACTGCATCAGCTGTAGCACCTTCACCATCCTCTGCCAGCTCATTAAAGTCATTTTGCCTTCCACTTCTCATCATCATGTTTACCTCATTTATTAGAGGCAGCAGTCCTGACACCACTTGTCAGTTTTGGCTGGCGATCATAGGTTCCTTCCAATAATATGACGTGAGACTGGAATAAAATATATCCATGGACTGGCACTTTATTAAAGAAGGCACATGTTAATAGCACAAACACCAACAACCCACTAAAAACAAAATGGCTTCCTTTATACTCTACCATTCAGGTGAGCATCCGGACTAGCCCAGGTATGGGGGTTAACTACTCAAAATGAAAACATAACCTTCCACACAAACAAACATACAATAACATTGGAGCACATAACAAACATATACATATTTCCAACACATACTATAAACACATCAATAACATCAGCTTCAACCATTACTATCTAAATTAAAGCCCTTCTTAACCACACTCCCATAACCTGGCACACTGGTCTGCTCCAGGAGCTCATCAGCAGGTGATTGAGCTGCTTCCACTCTTTTGCTTCACACCCTGCAAGAAGCAACCAGGACATAGTACCGGAAAATGTGATTACTGTGGGGTAGAGGAAACTGTGGAACATGTTATGTTTCAGTGTCCGAGGTATCAGGTTGAGAGGAGACATTTGATTCAAAATCTTAGTAACCTAAAAATCAAACTGGATCTGGTTGATTTGTTGTGAAAGGAATCGGTAAGTAAAAGTTATCAGGCCTTATTTCAGTTTTTAAAAGAGGGGAACCTGTTTGGAAGGATTTGAGGATTTTTTTTTTTTTTGAGCGTCGTTCCAGACCATACTCCATACCAGTTGGTGGCGGTAATGCACCTTTCAATTGTTTGCCAACCGCCAATACAACTGTAAGAAAGAAAAGAAAGAAAGAAAAGAAGCAACCAGGACAGGTGAGTACTTTCACAAATTGTCGTTTCACATATGTTAAGTAAGTAAAATTTATTTATATAGCATATTTCACAGATAAAAATCACAAAGTGCTTTACAATAATATCAGACATACAAGTTAAAATTAATTAAAAGCCCGTTTGTATAAAAATGTCTTCAGCTGCTTTTTAAAGGAGTCAGTAGAGTCTAGACAGCGTAAAGACAACGGCAGAGAGTCCCACAGCCTCGGTGCCTGAAAAGCCCGATCCCCACGTGTTTTAAACCTGGTACGTGGGACCACCAGTAGTCTCTGACTGGAAGACCTGAGTGCTCGGGATGAAGCATGAGGTTTCAACAGGTCAGAGATATACTGGGGAGCTTCACCGTGCAGAGCTCTAAAAGTTACAACTAAAATTTTAAAATGAACCCTAAAATTTCCAGGCAACTAATGGAGAGAAGCCAAAACTGGAGCAATGTGTGACCTCTTGTTTGTACCAGTTAAAAGTCTTGCCGCTGCATTCTGTACAGACTGAAGGCGATCCAGAGCTGGTTTGTTGAGACACGTAAAAAGACCGTTACAATAATCCAAATGAGAAGAGATAAAAGCATGAATCATCACCTCAAGTTCTGCCTTTGACACCAGTAGCCTGAGTTTAGAAATGTTTCTTAGATGATAAAAACAGTTCCGGACAAGTTGTTTAGAGTGTTTCTCAAGAGACATCGAACTGTCAAATATAACACCCAAGTTTCTGAGACTCGATTGAAATGAAGGGTCTAAAAAACTGATATGCTGCCTAATTTCTGAGAGCATGTGATCAGGTGCAATAATCAAAGTTTCTGTTTTATCTGCATTTAACTGAAGGAAACTGTCATTTAACCATTGTTTGATTTCTGACAGACAATTATTTAAATAAGACAATTTATACAACTCAGAAGCTTTGAAAGAACAGTACAACTGAATGTCATCAGCATAGAGATGATAAGAAATATTATTGTAACGTCTGATAATGTGGCCTAGAGGGAGGATATACAGCAAAACGAGAATAGGACCTAAAACAGATCCTTGAGGTACCCCAGAAGGCAGAACTGATGTTTCCGACAGCACATGATTTATACAGACAGTAAAGGATCTCTCAGATAGATACGACATAAACCATTTTAAAACAACGCCAGTAATCCCAAACAAGTCCTTCAGCCTATTTATCATGATGCTGTGCTCAACAGTATCAAAAGCAGAGCTGAGATCCAACATAACCAGAACAGTGTACTCTCCAGAGTCTGCTGCCATCAGAATGTCACTAGACACTTTAAGCAAAGCGGTTTCAGTGGAATGCAATTTGCGGAAACCAGACTGGAAAATGTCCAGAACATAACATATGTTTAGGTTACCGACAATGATTAAATGTAAGCAGCTCTAACTTCGGCTCTTATCTGACACAGGTAGGATGGCCAGTCCCCTTATCTCTTCACCTTTACATAGTGATGGGCAGATGAAGCTTCATGAAGCACTGAAGCTTTTCATCCAATTGGTTCCCCCCAGCGCAAAGCGTCTTGAAGCTTCATTTGCTCTAGTAGGCCACCTACTGGACGTAAAAATATTAGTTGGCATGAATTTGAAGAGTGTGGCCTTTTGTACACAGCCAGTAAATGTCAACAACAAAAGGAGTGTGTAAAACATCTATATTGTAGTGATGCCGTATACTGTGTATATTTATACTGGCAGTATGGGAAATGATCATTTGGAAATGCTTAAAATGGAAATGATCATTTACTGTGAGGTGTGGACAGTGGTTGTGCTTTTGTAACGTTGAGGTATGGACAGCTACACACTGAGGCCTCAGTCCTGCCTGTTCACATTTTATTCTGATTTTGGCATAATAATTAGTTACCGTGCTCGTTACCACAATAATAACGTAGTTACTGTAATGCATTACTTAATAACGTGTTAGTCCCTATACTGGTGAACAGATGAGAGAAAGGACCCAAGTGCAGGCACAGACTTTGCTGAGACTGAGCTTTTATTTACAGTTGTGACATACGAGCAAAACAGGAAATGACTGGCGTGGAGCGAACAGAACCTAAAACTGAACACGAACCTGGAACTAGAGACCTGAAAACCTGGAAGCGTGAGGAGACCGAGAGGAGGGGTGACACGGGGCATGACGAAGGGCAAAGGACATCACAGTAAATATACACAGAGGGAAATGAGGAAATGGCATGTGGGGGGAGACACAACTGAACCTAACTGAACATGAGACAGGGAGGAAGCAAAACAGAATACACTGACATAAGACATGAACCTTCAAAGTAAAACAGGAAACACGACACACATGCAAAGACACAGACTCAGACTTCACCCTGAGACATGACTGCCTTTGAAACGGCGAGAACATGGGAACCAAAAACTAAGAACTAGAAATCTCAGCAGAAAACAGAAACACGTTAACTAACACAAAAACACTGAGTCATCACACTCAGGACCGTGACACACCTACACTGCCTCATATACACTTTGAATTGTGTTTTTGTGTTTAATGTTTGCCGTCAGTCTCTTAAACAGCAGCGAGTTTGCAGCTGAGAGAAGTTTCACTGGTCTGGAGTTCACTGATTCCTTTATTGCAACCTGTTTTCAGGAGATTCTCTGCTGGGGGGAATGTTTCAGACGTGCAGCTGAATGAGGCGGGGGCTGTGTGTCGCACGCTCACGGTAATATCCATGTATTAATGAGCCTTTCCTGTCTTAACGTTGTTCTCCTCAGCTCTGCTGCGGAGTCTGTCACACTGCTTCAAACACAGGATACACCTGGATACCTGTTCAGCCAATCACATTCATTCCCTCTGCTCTGATTCCCACGCCTCCTTCATCAGGCTTCATGGATCCAGTTTAAAGCCTCTGATGTGGGAAGGAGGATTTATATGAAGGAAATGAAACACTGTTGAACCATGTGTGGAATAAATAAATAAATGAAATGTGCGTCGCCTTAGAAACAAACAGCAGCACTGAGCGCGCTCAGACACAAACTGTGTCTGTTTTACGGCTCTGTGCTAAAATCACCATGTAGTTTCTCATGCTTTTTACAACAATGATGCATTTTGTCTTTTATCTTCTACCTCTATAGATTTTAATCACCCTGTGCCTTTGGAGTGGGTGACACTCAGGGCTCATTTCCTGTGGAAGAAAAATCACATAATCTGTGAAAGGCCCCGTGTTCAGAGGCTGCCAGCCCCGCCCCTTCATGCAGATTAAACGCTGGGTTAATTTAGCAATTCGATAACTGGCTTCCTGTGAACGTTTAGATTTTAAAACTGCAGCCATGTGAGGGCTTCAGAGAAGAATCCCTCCCAGTGTGGAGCTGAAGATCAGGAGTAATCGCACCAGCAAGAGCAGATTAATCGCCGCCCTCGGGCTGCGGGCTGAAGTTTGCTCCATTTTCAGCATCTTCTTCCTGTCACATTAACCCAGGGGTGGCTGTAGCTCAGGTGGCAGAGCAGGTCAGCGTTTAGGGGCAGCGTTTGCAGGGCGGTAACCAGGTAGCTGTCATACGCCACTGTGGCAACTTATCTGGGCCTTGGAACAGAAACATCAGGCCCCCACCCCAGCCTTGCACCCCCCCACAGGTCACAGGAAAGTGCAAGCTTCCTGTGACACCTCCGTGGAAAAGCTGCCTCTCAGAATCTGCAGCATGATTTCGTATGATTAACATTGCCATTCTGGGCTTTAATAAAGATTCGTTAATTTCTGAAAATAACGTGCTTTTAATGCGCCGCAGCACGGCTGTCACAGGGATGCTGTGTGTTTGTGCTTTAACACGACATCTGAACCGTTCTACAATCAAACGATCAGCCTGACGTGTCCGGGTCACCGCTGAGCAACAACAAAACCGTTACAAGCAGCAGCAGCACTGAGGAGCTGCTCTGATCATGTGATCTCATCATCATGTGGACGACTGTGGACCTTCAGACTTCCACAGTTGAATTTTCCCAAACATTGTGACATAGAAGCAGGAATACAGTCAGACAGGAGTTTAGGAACAGCAGGAAAACCACAAGCTCAGGACACACACACTCTCACACACATACAGACAGACACACACACTCACAGACACATACAGACAGACACTCACACACATACAGACAGACACTCACACACACACACTCACAGACAGACGTGCACACTCACACACACACTCACACACACACTCAGACAGAGACTTACACACACATACAGACAGACACACACACACACTCACACACACATACAGACAGACACACACACACACACTCACACACACATACAGACAGACACACACACACTCACACAGACAGACACACGCACACACACACACACACACACATACAGACAGACACACACATACACACTCACAGACAGACGTGCACACTCACACACACACTCAGACAGAGACTTACAGACACACACACACACATACAGACAGACACACACGCTCACAGACAGACGTGCACACTCACACACATACAGACAGACACACACACTCACAGACAGACGTGCACACTCACACACATACAGACACACACACTCACAGACAGACGTGCACACTCACACACATACAGACAGACACTCACACACACACAGACAGACGTGCACACTCACACACACACTCAGAGACTTACACACACATACAGACACACACACACACAGAGACAGACACACGCACACACACACACACACACAGAGACAGACACACGCGCACACACACACACACACACACACACATACAGACAGACACACACATACACTCACACACAGATTTTACTGGTGTTTCAAATGTGCAAAAGAAGTCCGTGTGTATGTGCCTGTTTGTGTGTCTGTGTTGGGGGGGGGGGGGGTAATCACACCCTGATCGATCACAGAGAGAGAGGCAGTATCTTCATCTCTCAGACCCCTCCTCCTCTCCTCCTCCTCCTCTTGTTGGTGCCGCGGATGCTGGAGGTGAAGCTTCTGTCTCGGCTCTTTGTCCCGCTGCAGTTCGCGTGGATCCGCGTGGATCCTGGAGGTTCTGGAGGTTCGGTTCGGAGTGTTCGCGCTGCCGGAGCTCGGACTCAGCTCGGAGGACCGGAGCCGTGAGCGCGCATCGACGCGGAGACGAACAACAACTTGGAGGTGAGTGCGCGCAGCCTGCTGCAGTCATCCGTGTACTCGCCGACATGTGCGTGATGCGCGTGTCCGTCTTTGTTTCGTGTGCATGTCAGCGAACACCGCGCGTGCGCGACGCAGTGGTTCTAAGGTGTATGCGTGAGTGCGTGCACGCGCGCCCGGTGTGTCGCGCGTTAAGGTACACTCGGACCCGTGACGGGCCTGTCCCGGTGCTGCATTTGGGTGCTCGGCTCGTCCACGTGCGTGCGCTGAAGCAGGGCGGGTTCCTGCACAGCTGCAGTCCCGAACTTTGGACCGGTTCTTCCTAACTTCCGCCCTTCTGCTCTTCATGTGCTCATGTTCAGTCCAGCCTATCACAGAGAACACGCATGGTCACGTGGTCATCACAGTGCCCTCCTGCAGTACCTCCAGGGCCCATTAGGGGCTCACCGCCTGACTTTAAGACCCCATTTCTAGAAAATTTAAAAACAAAACCAGTCAAAAAACTGAAAGTACCTGCAGTAATAAGTCAAGGTTAAAAACAGGAAGTGACTTCAGTTTAATCGTGTCAGTCGATCCTGCGCAGAGAGCGGCTGCGTTTGATGAAATAAGAGAAATAAAACGATGACGGCAGTAATGTTAGCTAGCATCGTGTTCAGACCTGAGGAAGGCATGCACGAACTGTTGCAGCTGTTTAAGAGAGAAATCCTGAAGGAAACGAGCTCTGTAAACATTGATTTTCAAAGTAAAAGTCCTATTTTCATCTTAAAGCAGTCAGTCTGCTCTCACATCAGTTTCATAAAGCTGAACTTTGACGTCTGTTTGGACTAAAGTTTGGCGTTCAGTGAAAGGTAGTTCAATAAATAAATGCTTTGAATCAACGACGTTTAGGTTCCCGATCATTCAGGTCATGGTACTCCAGTGACTGGACAGAGGGCGGGGCTTACGACACCAGCCATATGTAATCCTTCCCAGGTGCCTCAAACCCCCTCACATCTTGTGTCAGCTGACCTCATTAGGTCACATGATAGGGTGAGGCAAGCCATCACAATGGGTTCACCTGAAACCTCTGCTGATAGTGATCAACACCTGTTTTCACACCATGGCTCATGTGATGAGGCGCAGCTTGATCCACGTCCCAAAGAGAGGAGTCCCAACAGGGCTTAAATCTGAGACTCTCTGGGATGAAACGTATCCGGTCTTTAAGTCTGACGTCATTAACCACGTCTGGGTCCAAATTCCGCTTCAGGTCCCAAAGTCAAACGAACACTGCGGCATCATTCTTTAATAAAATGGTCAGCGTTGCTGCTTTACCAGGTGTAACAATGAAGTTTAACATCCAGGCATCCATGAAAACAGGATTTATTATATTTAACAGCGTTAGAAGTTAGCAGGGAGTTAGCTCGCTAGCTTTCACCTAAACATGATATAGCATGTTCTGACTGAGAGATTTCTGAAAAATTCAAACGTACAGCTCTGCTATCACTTCCAACATAAATGAAGACACAAAACTAAACAGCAGTGACGTTTGTAGGGTTACTGAAGTTGGGCTAGCTGCTATATAATGATGTGTAGTTACAGTGGAGGGTCTTAAAAACTGAGCTTTAAAATAAACAGTGGTAATAAAAACTGAGAGAGGCCGACAGTAATCATTGACTGTTTTTAGGGGCTTGTGGAGATTAAATAGAACAACTTACAAAACATTAAAACATGTTAAAAAACACAACAGCCTTAATAAACGCAGAGCAGGTTGGACCCACTCCTGGCCGCCGCCCGACTCACATTGCGCCCGACCCCTACGGTGCCTCCTGCGGGTGGTGGGCCTGCAGGAAGATGGGTCCATGTCCCTTTTTCGGGCTGTGCCCGGCCGGGCCCCATGGACTAAGGCCCAGCCACCAGACCTCGCCCTCGGGCACCCTCCCCGGGCTTGGCTCCAGGGCGGGGCCCCGGTAACCCTGGAACGGTAGACCAAGGAACGCCTTGGCATTCCCTCGGATAAGCTGGAGGAGGTGGCTGGGGAGAGGGAGGTCTGGGCTTCTCTGCTTGGGCTGCTGCCCCTGTGACCCGGCCCCGGATAAGCGAAAGGAAATGGATGGATGGATGGATAGTTTGGACCCGGAAGCAGGATTCATACGTCATAACTTAAAGCCTGGATTAAGAAACTCAAAGCAGTCCTGCTGGTTTTCTTTTAAAGCTTTTTAGAATGAAAATCCTCACATGGACATAAACTCAGGTCAGGGGTCCTGGTCCTGTGCAGTTAAAGCAGCCACGTCTGAGATTAACCACAAACTTAGAATTAATGCAGCGTTCAGTGACTGAACACAGACCAAGCTCAGTCACCATGGTTACATGAGATGGCAGAGCTCTCCATGTCAGTCTGAACGCTGAGATTTTACATCTTAAACTAAATGTTAGGTGAAGGATCCCCTCTGGAACCTGAAGGCAGCGCGCCACAAATCCCATCGGGTGTTTTCCTGTAACAGCACGAAGTGTGTGCAGGAAACCTTTTCGTCCACTTTCTGAACATGAAAACTGATCCCAGCACACCACAGAAAGGACGAGCACACGGACTACAGTAAATCCTCTGAGAGGTCTGAAAAAATCGGAAACTGTCCAGAGGTGCACAACGAGATATTCCTGAACTGGAGACAGGCCAAACTTTTAAGCTCCTCGGAGCGTTTGGATCACTCCTCTGAATTCAGAGAAGCTGTTGTTCAGTGTCATCTGTGCCTCTTTGCTGGATGGGATGAGCTGAGGCTTTAATGCTGATAAAGATGAAGCATGTTTAGCACACGGCGGTGCAGAGATGTGTGGAGTAATGAATCATCGCTCGGATCCAAACAGTAACCGAACGGCGTGTTTGCAGTCGGACCTGCTCAGCAGCCGTAGACCTGCCGTCTCTGCGTGCAGCTGTACGTCTGCGCCAGCACGCTCCCCGCCTGCAGACCTTTAAAGGAAAGCAGCAGATCTGCAGCTGGATATCAGCCTGTGTGGCGCACACGTGCGGGCTCATTGCTGAAGGACCGCAGCTCTTTGTGTGTTCTGCAGGGGTGCGTCTCCTCTTCCTCCACAGTTCGCCTCACCTGTTTGGACGTATTAACAGCTGTTTGTGTTACCTGTTTCCTCTGAGATTTAGAGGAAGCTGCCTTCTTCTGTCTGTTTACATTTTCACAATCCACCCGTCCTTCTTCGAGCTTTCCCGTCATATTTAGTCTCGGGCCTCACTTTCTCCAAATAAACACACAGAGGCATGAAAAAAACACTGGGCTCTTATGCACTAAAAGTAGACTGAAAGGAATCAAGATTTAAAGGTGCAGTGACCTTCTCATTATTCGCTCTAAACTGAAGCTTTCTAAAACTGGACCAAGCCGTGTGCCAATGTTAGCTAATGGTACATGGACGTATATTTCTGCTTTACCTAAGCAGTCAAAGCACTTTGTACAAGTGCTTTTTTATCTAACATTTGATCTAGCATCTGAAATCAACTCAGGCTTAGTGTCCTGCCCAAAGATATCTGGCATGCAGTCTGGAGCAGCCTAAGACTGAACCGCCACTCCTTCTCGATTCTCATTCCCGTGGAGCTCGGTTTGCTGATGGAACCGGACCACCATCCACATCTCCACCAGTTAGCTCCTGTTTTAAATAAGTACCACATACATAGATGTGTTCAGTGCCTCGTTCCTTTCATTACAGCTCCTCGATGTGCTCACTTGTGCTGTTTGTGGCACAGAGTGGCCCACCCAGTGTGGCATCGCAGCCTTACATGGACACACTGCGGACTTCAACTTTAACTGCTTATTAATCACAGCTATGGCACACACGCTCTGCAGACGGAGGCCCGTATATGAAGGCTGGCAGGACCCTCGGGGAGCCGCGGCGAGTTGCTGCTGCGGGGATTCGATGAATATTCATGAGTATGCAGAGACAGGCGCCGCTTTATGGCGGCAGTGTGATGTATTGCTGCTGCAACTGCATGCCGGCGTGTTGCGGTGAAGCAGCCTGTACAGTAACGCCACGGTGGACGTGTAACACACGTGTTGCTTTATTATGGTGGACACTGTGTTTACGCCCCACACACACATCCCAGCTCTCTCTATATGTATGTGTTGGATTGCAGCCTGTGTCAGAGCAGACGATGAGGCCTTCTGAGTCCAGGATGTGTCTGGTGGCGTCCTCCGGTCCTTCCTGTTACCTCCACAGGACACAGCTCTGTTGGATTTTCAGGACCTGTGTGCTTTTGGTTTGTTGGTTTCTGTCATTTCTGTTTTTGTTTTTCTTTTCTTGTGATTATCTGCTTCAGCTCCTCCTTCCTGCATCTTACATGTATACAGAATCTTGTGTCCTCTGTGTGCGTTTTCATTTCATTTCAGCTTTAGGCTACGCTCACATGTACACGGTATTTTTGAAAACACAGATTTTTCTATGTGTTTGCACCTTTTTCCATCACTGAAAACTGAGATTTTTGAAAACTCAGTTTTTGCGTTTACGTGTGGACGAGGAAAACAGATTTATTCACGCAACCTCAAAGGTGTGCGCCGTTTTTGACGTCACGCTGTGCGCCACGTTATTGTTTACATGAGATTTCTACAATGGTGGATAGAGACAAAATACTGTTGCTGTTAATCTGACTGTCTGCAGCTCTTACACACTTACTGTCCCTCCATTTACACAGACAGAGGCGTCAGAGTGAGCTTTCATTCAACAGACACAACCCAAATATTTGAATAGATTAACTTTTTAATTTAAAGTTTAGATTTATGCATGCTGTATGCACTTTGTTCTTTCCTAAGTTGTGAGTCCAAAATACTGTCTTAAGTTATTAACGTTGGAAATGATGAAGGCACCTGAGAAGTAACACAAAATTATCTGCCTTTCCAGAAAAACACAAACTTTCAGAAGTACTTCATGTTTTGTGAGGGTACAAAACCCTGTTTAGTCTTTCCCTGCCAGGCTTCTAGACTTCTGATTGGCCAACATTTCATTTTTAGCGTTTACATGTGGACGGGATTTAAAAAAATGAAAACGGAAAATCTCCGTTTTCAAAAATACCCGTGTACGTGTGGACGTAGCCTTATTTATACAGCATCAAATCACAACAACAGTGACCTCAAGGCGCTTTATATTGTACAGTAGATCGTACAATAATAGATACAGAGACAAACCCAACAATCATATGACCCCCTATGAGCAAGCACTTTGGCGACAGTGGGAAGGAAAAACTCCCTTTTAACAGGAAGAAACCTCCAGCAGAACCAGGCTCAGGGAGGGGCGGGGCCATCTGCTGTGATTGGTTGGGATGAGAGAAGGAAGACAGGATAAAGACATGCTGTGGAAGAGAGACAAAGATTAATAACAGATATGATTCAATGCAGAGAGGTCTGTTAACACATAGGCTACGTTCACACTGCAGGCGAAAGTGCATCAAATCCGACTTTTTTGACCCTCTGCGACCCATATCCGATCACGGTCTGACAGTGTGAACGGCACAAATCCGATATTTTCAAATCCGACCTGGGTCACTTTCGTATGTGGTCCTGAATCCGATACATATCTGATGTTTTAGAAAGCGACTGCTGTTTGATGGTCACGTCGCATTAAATCTGTCTTTTACGTCACTGACACAAGACAGACGCCAATTATCAGCGCCGGAGAAGCGCCCAAGAAGACATCGTGAACGCTTCCTGGCCATCCAGTGTAGATGTCAGTGAAACTGTTGGGAAGACAACATGAACATTTTCTTTGTGCTGTATAATCTGCAGATTCTGACAGAAATCTGCAACTATCCTTTCAAGCACCGCTCCTCTAAAACAGCAGTAAGGATCATTTTTAGGTTATTTACATTATTATGTAAATAACAAAATAACTTAAAGCAAAAATTGGGAAATGTAAAGTCCTAAGTCTTTATATTAAGGCCATCAGTCAAACAATACTGTTGTTCTGGGTCTAAACAGCGCGTTGTGTGTGACGTCTTCTTTTGCGCATGCGGCCGCTTTGAGCGTTCACACTAGAGAGCGTTTGCTGTCGCATTTTATTTGTAGTGTGAACGAGCAGACAAAAAAATCAGATTTGATTAAAAAATTGGAATTGAGCATTAAGACCTGCAGAGTGAACGTAACCTTAGAGAGTGAGAAAGGTGACTGGAAAGGAAAAACACAATGCATCATGGGAGACCCCCGGCAGCCTCTGTCTATTGCAGCATAACTAAGGGAGCATATAGTTAGGGCTGGACCTGGTGACCCACCTGGTCCAGCCCTAACTATATGCTGTAGCAAAAAGGAAAGTTTGAAGCCTAATCTTGAAAGTAGAGATAGTGTCTGTCTCCTGAATCCAAACTGGAAGCTGGTTCCACAGAAGAGGGGCCTGAAAACTGAAGGCTCTGCCTCCCATTCTACTTTTAAATACTCTAGGAACAACAAGTAGGCCTGCAGAGCGAGAGCGAAGTGCTCTAATAGGGTGATATGGTACTACAAGGTCATTAAGATAAGATGGTTCCTATTTCTAAGGTTTTTAGGTTTTTAGTGTTTCATACACATTCAAATCAAATCAAATCAAATCACTTTTATTGTCACATCACATGTGCAGGTACATTGGTACAGCACATGTGAGTGAAATTCTTGTGTGCGAGCTTCACAAGCAACAGAGTTGTGCAAAATACAATAATGTAAACAAGCAAAATACAAGAATGGCTACATCTGAAACTAATAAATATATGTCCAATATATAATGGTATATGCATTCCTGGATGTGTATACTAAATATTTTTCTACGTGTGTGTGTGTGTGTGTGTGTACACATATTTTACAAATTAAATAGAGTAAGCAATAAATAAAAATATATAAAAATATACAGAGTTGAGACATGTTCTTGTGTATACTTGGTCTTTTTTCCCTCCAACCTTGTTACATGATTGTGTCGTATTTCCTGTTTTCATTGTTGCACACATGCAGATTTGTGCCCTCCTCTGCACCCATCCTAACAGTCATAATGTGATGGTGGACTAAAACAGTATCATCCTGTGTTACTTGACCTCATCACAAATGTTAAAGCAAACTCACATGTGGACAAAGAGCTGGCTCATACTTTATAAAACACTCACTTTCACTGATCTTTGGTCTCGTTGCTGCAGAGATGAGTCCTCTGTCATTCAGGCTTCCTGTGGACTGGCTCATAGATGTCATTCATGATCACCATAAAGGCTGCAACACAACACAGCAGGACAAATGCAAACTGAATTATGGAGAGCCTTAAACTCACTTTGATCATTTGATAGTTTTTTCTTATAGAGATTGATTTGCATATAAACCTACATTCTTGATAAGTAACAGATTGTATTGCAGCAGTGTGATGTTCAGCTGTGGGTTGAACAGCCTGTCGCTGAAGATTCAAACA
The DNA here is from genome assembly GCF_041146795.1 of Maylandia zebra. Classification (NCBI taxonomy): domain Eukaryota; kingdom Metazoa; phylum Chordata; class Actinopteri; order Cichliformes; family Cichlidae; genus Maylandia; species Maylandia zebra. The sequence continues at coordinate 38,430,077 of NC_135186.1, read as the reverse complement.
TACATTTGGAGGTAATTGTTGTCATATTCGGATCATATTAGAAAGTTAGTATGAAGGCAGTTAACAGAGGTCCCCTATCGCTGCGCTCCACAGCGCCGCGAGGTTTGAAGCCCAAGTGGGTGTTTCAGCTGTCCGTGTGCATGCAGGTATATTTCCGTTACATGTAGCGACTCACTGCTCAGCACCAAAGGCCGCCATCAGCGATTTTTCTCCCAGACCAGGCGGAGCGGCTCTCCGGGTTGCAGCCTCAGACCTTTAGGCCTGCAGCTGCGTCGCTGCAGTCTCAGTTTGATGAAGCAGCGAATGCCCTGTGCTCAGCTCAACAGCTCAAAGTAAATGGTAAATGGCCTGCATTTGTATAGCGCTTTTCTAGTCCATAGGACCCCAAAGCGCTTTACACTACATTCAGTCATTCACCCATTCACACACACATTCACACACTGGTGATAGCAAGCTACATTGTAGCCACAGCTGCCCTGGGGTGCACTGACAGAGGCGAGGCAAAGTCAGTCTGGTGGTGCTCTAAGTAATCGCTGCTTACCACATACCTGCTGTTAGATCAGTTAGAAGTGGGATCAAGGACCATACGTCATCATCATCATCATCTGATGAGGATAAAAGTTGAGACGAATCGTGCTAATTAGCCCAGAAACTCTCTGCTGAGGATCATCTTTGTTTGTGCCTTAAGTGGCAGACTTCAAAAGGAGCCGGCTGAGTAAGACCGCTTCCCTGCTGGACCCTCCGAGGTGAGCTGTTTCAACAGGGGGGGCGTTGTGGAGAAGACAGGATGTCTGCGTGGGTGCATGGGTTTTTAAACACTACAGAACAACATCGACTTTTCCCGTAAATGCAGAAACCCGTTCTCCTGTAGAACTGCAGTAGAAACCTCTGCTTTCTCTTGCCACTGCACTGATCCAGAAAGATCGATGTCTTCGCCCTCTGGTTCATCCATCTTTGCCTTACTGCCACGCCCTTTCTCACATTTCAGTGCCTTCATGTTCTCTCACCCGGCTCGCAGCAGATGGTCCCGCCCCTCCCTGAGCCTGTTTCTGCTGGAGGTTTCTTCTTGTTAAAAGGGAGTTTTTCCTTCCCACTGTCGCCAACGTGCTTGCTCATAGGGGGTCATGATTGTAATAAACGTTTATTTTCACGTCTATCAACGGATAGAGCAAAACATTAAAGTGAAATAAAATAATGAAGCTCAGTTTGAAATCTCAGCCAATTTGCTCCATAACAAACAAAACACTGACTTAAAGTAAACATTGGAAAGTATTTCTTATCTTTAATCTTCACTGAGACCAGAATCTAGGCCAGCAATGGTGCTCTTTTGCAGGAAGGCAGTATGTTGATAGATCCACTAGATTCCTGCGTAAAAACCTGCATTTATTTTGTGACGCAAACACCTGTTCTCGCCTCTGTCAGTGCGCCCCAGGGTGGCTGTGCCTGCAATGTGGCTGCCATCATCAGTGTGTGAATGTGTGGATGACTGGTTGTGTAAAGCGCTTTGGGGTCTGTAAGGACTAGTAAAGCGCTATACAAATACAGGCCATTTTCTCTGGGATCCTTGGCACCACCTGCTGCATCCTCGATAGAGTGGGCAGAGGAACAATACACTTTTTAGTGTACACGACTGGTTGAAATGGCCAATCAATGTCTTTTTCCAACCACACGTGTCACCCCACTTCGAAATCAAATTAAAATGGGGCGATTGATCTATTGATTTTATAAATCAGTAACTACAAACCTTTGTACAGGACCGGCAAACACATTTTTTAATGATTGTTTTGGCGTTTTTGAGTAAACTTAAAAAGTGAGAGCTCGTAAAAATGCTCCATCACATTTTTGTATGTTACAGTGTTTAACCACATTTCTTTTTTCCTTTACAGTGAGCGTAAAAATTTCTTCGATCTCAGCTAAACATGGACTACCCTGAAGACTTCGCGCTGCCGCCGTACAATTTATCATTCTTTCTGAACAACTTCAGTTACCCTCAAAATGACACCGACTACCTGCCAATGGGGGTGAAGGTCACCATCGTGGTCGTCTACATGATCGTGTGCATCATTGGTCTGGTGGGAAACTTCCTTGTCATGTATGTCATCATAAGGTAAGATACACACCTCCTCACACTGAAGCTGTGGTGGATATGACTCTATAGCAGTGCAGTCAGATACTTCTTCTATGATCTGATGCTTTGACAGAAATAATTCAGCTTCAACAAAGAAAAGGTTGTCCTCGAGGGTTATTCATCAGTGTGCTGGCTGGGAGATGTTTTATTCATTTTCAGTTTTAACACTCATTTAATAAAATCTCTTTCATCCTTTCTGAGCTGGAGTCCTTCGTACTTTTGAGAAACTTTTGGACCCGAGTACTACAAAGCTGCGCAGATAAGCTAAAACAGTTTTTATTAGAGAATACTTTTACATGATGAGAGATTTAAAAGGCAGGTTTATAAAGTAAGAGCTGTCTTTTCCTTTGGCTTCACTGCCGTGGAGATGATTGGCTCGCTTTGTTGGTGATCTGGACAGGTTTACATGACACATCCAGCTGTGATTGCTGATTAGGGCGTCTCAACCACTCATTAGGTGTAGGACTATGTACGTTTTCACACAGGGCTGTGTAGGTTTGGATGTGTTTTCCTTCAATAATAAATATCTTTATTTAGAAACTGCATTTTGTGTTCCCTTGTGTTATCTTTGTCGAATATTTGAATTTGTTGGATGAGCTGAAACATTTCAGTGTGACAAATAAAAACACCACCGTATCATGAAATTATAAAAGGCTCATCTCGACGTCTCCAATAAAGAGTCACTAACTGATCTGGATCCAGTCTCAGTATCAGTCTCTGAGTTAGCCCAAGGAGCAAACACGACATAGATAAAAGCTCTGAGCACTCCGTAACACCATGCTGTGTTTAATGACGTCCTACACCAGCATCAGACTCTACTTCATTTTGCACTTTTTCTCCAGTTTTGTATTAAAGCAGTAAAGCCAAGGTTCAGACCGGCCTCTGTGACGTGAGTAGTTCCTGTCAGAGGCACAACCGTAGATCCTCTGAGGCTGCTGTACCTCTAAAGCTCCAATCAGGCCTTGTTTTCTGTGAGTGACTGAGCATAACTGGGTAACCAGAGATTACAGTCATTTAGAAGCATCACACTGAACTGCTGCAGGAGATCTGCACTAGGGGTGGGCGATATAAACGATATACGATAGAAACTATATAAATTTGGCCAACGATAGAGATTTTGACTCTACCGCTCTACCGCATGTTGATGATGTCATCAAGCTGCGCCTGTTTTGATCGAAAGCATCTCAGCGGCTACAACCATTATCATCTGCAAATTATGGCGGGCGACAGTCACAGCAAAGACTTGAAGCACTTTTGAAATATGGGGAAAGCCAAAAACTGCGCTTCCTCCACTTAGGTAACATTGATTCATTAATGTTGAATTCTCTCGCAGCTGCTCTATTCCCATGTTGTTGCAGTATATTAATAACTAACCTCGTATTGTGGATGAATAATCTCAGTTGTTCTCCTGACTGAAGTTTGGCCCGTGTATAGCATCCTGCTATGCGATTGCATTTGTCCTTAACCACCAGAATCCCTCACGTTAACTTTTATCAAGTGGAAAAAAAAGTTAGCGTTCATCCTCCAGCTTCACTGTGCTAATGTTATGCTAACATAGCTGTGTCGCTAGCAATCACGTAGCACAACATTATGTACCAGCTAGCCCAACTTCAGTAACCCTGCATACGCCACTGCTGTTTAGTTTTCTGTCTTCATTTATGTTGGAAGTGATAACAGAGCTGTACGTTTGAATTAGTTTCAGAAATGGTAAATGGTAAATGGCCTGCATTTGTATAGCGCTTTTCTAGTCCATAGGACCCCAAAGCGCTTTACACTACATTCAGTCATTCACCCATTCACACACAGGCGATGGCAAGCTACATTGTAGCCACAGCTGCCCTGGGGCGCACTGACAGAGGCGAGGCTGCCGGACACTGGCGCCACCGGGCCCTCTGACCACCACCAGTAGGCAAACATGGGGTTAGTATCTTGCCCAAGGATATTTGGCATGCAGCCAGGAGGCAGCCTGGGATCGAACCACCGACCTTCTGATTAGTGGCTGACCTGCTCTGCCACCTGAGCTACAGCCAGTCAGAACATGGTATGAAATGTTTAGGTGGAAGCTAGCGCGCTAACTTCCTGTTAACTTCTAACTCCGTTAAATTTAATAAATTCTGTTTTCATGGATGTTAAACTTAATTGTTACACCCGATAAAGCAGCAACGCTGATGATTTTATTAAAGATGAAAGAATTTAGACCGTTTTTAACTCTGTGTTCGTTTGACTTTGGGACCTGAAGTGGACGGAGTTTCGGACCCAGATTACTCCGCGAAGCTCCTCCCTACGGCAGCCGTAATGCTCTGACAATCCATCAAGCAGTGTGGCTTACCAAAGTTGTACCAAAACATTTTTAACAGATTTCTGCCCAAATCGGTTCGAGGTCAGTAAGCACAACCAGAATTCATACATAAGGCACACTCTCGATTTTTGAGAAAATTAAAGGATTTTAAGTGTGCCTTACAGTAGACAGAAGAAAGGAATATATCGTGATGTATATTGTTACCGCACGTGCTTGAAATTATACCGCGATATGGATTTTAGGCCATATCGCTCCTAGCCCTAATCTGCACTATCAGCATGCACTGTGTGTGTGTGTGTGTGATTTGACTGAATGTGGCGTAGGTGGACTCACAGACGTTCTGACGGTTGGCGTATCTGCCCACCGGGCAGCTGCTGTTTGTTTGTGTTTCTGATGTGTGTGTGCAAGTTTACCCTGCAGCAAAGCAGCACTCATGTATGAAGTTGTGTAATTGATGAGAGAAAATAATCCGGGTTATTTACCACAGAGTTTCCTGTCATGCGTTTCACGTTTCAAACATGAGGAAAAACAAAACATTTGAAAAATAATTTCATGTAATTGAAAATAAGATGAATTACAAAACATTAATGATGAGCAGGCTGTAAATGCTGTAAAGCACCACTGCAGGTAGTTTCTTCCACTCCTGCCTGGAGATGATCCACGTGCAGTCCCGTTCTGGTCCAGGTTTGGACCTGCTGTCCCTGCTTCCCCTGAAGGTGGTGCTCTGATACTGAGGACGGGTTAGCATTGGAGGAGTTCTTTGTGGATCAGTAATCTTTTAGGTTGCTGGTGTAAACAGACGTGGATCCCAGTCCTCTGGTGTTGTGCTCCCACATGCTTTTCCTTACACTGGTTTCACTGGAGGACGCAAAGCAGCACCTGATCCAGGAAATGGACAACATTTCAGGGGGCTCATTGGATCTGCAGTGAAGATAAAAACAGCAAAACATGGGCTACTTCCACACGTACCCGGGTATTTTTGAAAACGCAGATTTTTCTATGCGTTTGCACCTCCCGTCCACACGTAAATGGCGTTTTCGGTCACTGAAAACGGAGATTTTTAAAAACTCCGGCCAGGGTGGATATTTTTGAAAACTCAGTTTTTGCATTTACGTGTGGACGTGAAAACGGAGAAAACGCAGCGTCAAATATGTGCGCCTTTTTTGAGGTCACACTGTGCGCCACGTTGTTTTGGTGAAATGAATTTCTACAATACTGTTACTGTTAATTGTTCTCTCTGCAGTGTTTAAATGCTTACATATACACACAGTTACTGTCCCTCCACACATACGACTCGGTTCTGCTTCTATGCCCCATCCTTGTTTACTATTTCCCACCAAGGCTTCTAGACTTCTGATTGGCCAACATTTCTACACGGTTAGGAATATATTGCCACCTGTTGCTTTGGCATGTTCCTAGCAGCGTTTTCCTTCTTTTCTGCGTTTACGTGTGGACGGGATTATTTTTTAAAACGAAAACGGAAAACCCATGTACGTGTGGACGTAGCCTTAGTTTCTGTTGTCTCCCTTGAGGTGGTGGCAGTTCATACCTTTGACATTGTTTAAGGCATGTGCAGAGACGTTCCGATCCTCTGGCTCGTTTTCTGCCTGGGGCATCAGTCGCATTGCTCGTTTATGCTCGAGATGTCGTTTGGCGTCCGTGCCCGGTTTATGGCATCGGTGAGTAGAGTTCATCACTCCCAAACAAGACTGATGAGGGTTACTGTTCTGTATTAAGCTAAAAGACCATTACTCTCAAACCTACTCTATAACCTAACTGAGCAGTTTGACCAGCCAATGGTCCACAGTCTCCCCGCTGCTGAACGGTAGGTTTTTGAAACAGGGCGGCTGTGGGGGTGTGGGTGGGGGGTCAGGGGGATTTGTACTGTGTGTTGCTCCCTTTGTTATTTATTCCCAAACAGAGAGAGACAGATGGATTCCATCAGCTGGAGCAACCCCACCGCTACAGATAAAGGAAATCGAAGCTCCAAAGGCAGAACCGACATCAGTACTGAAAACACAAAGAGGTGGTTTACTAGAGACACCTCCAAACTGTGGATTTGTACCCTCTCTGCCTGCAACAGATTTAAACACAACAAATACAAAATGCAGCAGTGAAAAACCAACAATGGACAACAATGACAAACAATCACATCCACTTCAGTTTTATTTATATATCAAGAGCTTATCACAGCTTATTTTTGTTTACAGACCCTACAGTAGTACAGAAAAAATAACAATTATATGAGCCCCTGTGAGTAAACACTCGGTGACAGTGAGGAGGGAAAAACTCCCTCTTAGCAGGAAGAAATGTCCAGCACAACCAGCCTGCAGCTGGTTGGAGGTGATGCCTTTGATTTATGGGTGTACCAAGTGTCACCACCAGGTGGTGATCAGCTCTGCTCCTATCTTCACCTGAGTGTCCTGGTGCCATTGCCTTATGGGGCTTTTTCCAGGACCCACTCAGGGACTCCAAGAAGTCTGGGCACTCTGAACAAAGGCCATCCTCTCGTCCACTGTGGGAAAACCCCGACATACTGACACAGAGCCATAGGGATACTCTCCGAGGGTAACTCCAGAGTGGAACCAGTCTTCTGGATAGTCCATGTCCTCTCCAGAAGACTGGTTCCAATTATATCTACTGGGGACCTCATGCACATCCCTAAAGCCAGTTCTACTAAGCGAGGGTTGACTGCTGCCTGACCTGCAGAGCACTGATCTTCTACAGCAGGAGTGTCCTCGAGGGCCGGTGTCCTGAAACTTTTCTATGTGTCCCTGCTGCTTCAGCAAGACCTGACTGCATGCCGAGGTGGCTGCCATTTGATTCATGTTACAGCAGCTCACAATCAGCATGGTCCAATAAAAGTACTCTTTTTTTTCAGAACACTTACATTTAGTTACATTTTTCCAAGTTTACTCGTGTATGGGTAGGGTTTGGCACCTCAGTATGCAGTCAGGTCTTGCTAATGACCTACTAATTGTAACCAGGTGTGTTGCAGCAGGGACACACGTAAAAGGTCCAGAACAACGGCCCTCGAGGGCTGGGGTTTGACACCCCTGGTCTACAGCAACAACCCTGTGTTCTTTAACCAGGCACTCTTCTCCAAAGAGCTGTGTGTGAAAGCCGGGTGTGAAAGATTGCTTTTCCAGTTGACCTGCATTCCCACCCTTTCCTGTGGGTAGTGTCTGAAGAATTAGCTGATGGTAGAAACTGCAGGCGTGAGGTTCCTCTGCTGGTAGTCTAGGTCAGAGATGGGGTGAGGAGCTCAAGCTCAAAGTGGAGCCACTACTCCTCCACATTGACAGGAGCCAGCAGAGGTGGTTCAGGCATCTGACCAGGAAGTGTTTCAGGGATATTTACTGTGAGGAGCCCCAGGGCATACCCTGAGCACACTATTATATCAGATGACTTGGGAAGAGGTGGAGTAGGTACCCGGAGAGAGGGAGGTCTGTGCTTTGACTGCTGCCCTGACCCAGAGAGCTTTAGAAAATGGATGCTATGTTGGCATATTCATAAAATATGCACGCCTCTATAAATCCAATATCTGCATGATTAGTTTTGGACCTTCCACAATATGCATTAAAAGTGAAGATTTATTTTGAAATTAAAAGCCAGTCTTCACTTTGACCTTGAGGTAACAAAGTTAGTCATGTGTGCATGAACTCCAGGAGGTTACCAGCCTCACCCCGTGGGTCAGAGACGAGCAGAAAGGACTTTGTTAGAGAAATATAAATACTTTGTGAACATGAAACGTCAGTGAGCAGCGAGATCAATGAGGAGTGTTTTTGCTGGAACACCTCGAGAAGAAAGGAGGACCAACATGGAATCTTTTTATAAAACTCACATGGCAGCCATTGATATTGCCTCCTGTCCGAGCATTAATGGCCTCAGATGTCCGTTTGTTTGTATAAAGGACACAGTGTGTCTCAGGAAACCAGGCTCAAGCTGATTGGATATCAGTGAAAACAGAGTCTGCTGATAAGGCTCGATGCTCGAATGACATCATTCCTGTAAATAAGATAAGATAAGATAAGATAACCTTTATTAGTCCCACACGTGGGAAATTTGTTTTGTCACAGAATCAGAATCAGAAACTTTATTGTCATTGAACATGAACTGTTTTTATGGGAAAATTACAAGACCAAGCAATATGAAAAAAGTGTACTTAAACAGTCAGCAGGAAGTGGACAGTGCAAAAGTTATGAGGCAAAAATTAGAATACAATAAGAATAAATACAGTACACAACTGTACAGAATAGAATAAAATAAAATACTATATACAGTAGAATAAAATAAAATAAATATACAATAAGATAAAAATAGAATACAAATACAAATACTATATACAACTGAGTAAAAATACAACGATGACAGAAAGGATTATTGCACTTAGTATTATTGCATATGTATGGATGTGTGTGCTTGATCAGTTAAAGTCTTTATAACCTCTCGTTATTGGCTCCCTGTTCATTTTAGAAATATTTAAAAAATCAGAACAGTTAAGGCTTCCTGTCTGAATGCTGAATATACTGAATTTGAGGTCTTCTGGGTTTTGTGCACATGAACACTACAGAAATAAGAGCAGCAGCCCTGTGCTGCCTTTTACCAAGTCAAGGACATCCAAACTCATCTGCTGAATATTTATTTGTCTGTCATCAGGTCTGGTGCTGATCCTTGTCCTTTGGCAGTAGCAAATAAACCAAGGTTGCTCTACTTAAGGATCTGTCTCTGATCAGAGTCAGAGAAAACCTAAAACTGTGTGAGGAATATGTGATATGCAGATGTAACAGAGAGGTGGAGGTTTGCTCCAACAGCAACCTTTTTAATGGCAAGGAGGTGGAAGAAAAAGCTAACATTTGATCATTTAAATGGTGGGGTTAATGACAGATGGAAGCAGCCAGCGGCATCTAATTTAGCTCTTCCTTGTAAACAAAAACATAAAAGGATAAAAGGCACAGAGGAAGAGCCGTCGAGCAGCATTAAATGAGCTTTTGTGTCTGTCGGGAAACGGTGCTTTTTGTTTTGAGCCCTCTGTGCTGTCAGACAAAGGTGGAAACAGAGCTTTAACTCCAGCGTCAGACGTGTTTTTGGCCACGAGCAGAGATTCCTGCGAGCATCTGCTGGCTGCACAGCCTGAAAAGGCAGAGGACCGCAGGGAAGGCGTCCTGCCTGCAGACAGAGAGCAGAGGGAGCCTGGCGATGACAGGCTGGAGCTGTGTTCACACCAAACACTTTTATTCTTTACTTGTGTGTTACCCGAAGGGATTTTAGTAGGAAAAAAGAAGCCTGTTTCCATAACAACAGGCCGATCTGTGTTGTACAGCGAGGACATTGTCGGCCCGCTGCATCACTTCAGAGACGTAAGCGTGGCGATGCTCCTCGGAGGAAACCTCAAACGATGAGAGGACTGTCAGTCTGAAGGAAGGTACGGGCTTCGCAGGTGTCAGGTGACCCAGAAGCACCAAACCTCCTATCAGAGCTCCAGATTGCGGCGTGCTTTCAGACGAAAGCTGACCATCAGACACAAAACTAACAAAGACGATGAAGGACGCCACACTGAAATTTGTCACTTAAAACGATGCCTATTCTTATAATCAGGTAAAAGAAGCACTATGTCACTGTTTATTCATGAAAAGTGAAACCATCATTTAGAAGCAGTGCTTCTGCAGTCCTGTAGCTCCAGCTGGACGGTCCTTTTGTTGGCTCAGCTCTGCGCTCTGACCGTTGCAGCAGAGTCTTTTCTTTCACTTTGGTACACAGAGGAGTCGGTGGTCCCCTCACGTCATCCGCGTGCTGACAGGTGGTATGAGCCATCTGGTTTCCTTCAAACGTGCTGCTGTGCGTTACGGCTGAACATGAGACGAGACGTAAGAAAAAGTGTAGAAAATCGCAGGGAAAAGGGTAACACCACCTGGGTCTGGGTGCAATTCCCCCCTCCAGGGGCAAGGGTACCTAGACCCGGTTTGTAGAGTACGCTTGGGGAGTGTGATCGTGTGTACAGCGTCTCTTTATGTCTGTCTCCACGTTGGTTGAGTGTGGAGTAAGTGCATATGAGAGCATGAGGGTGGGAATGGATGTTTGTGTCTGTGTGTGCCTGTATGTCTGTGTCTATATGTCAGGTTGGGTATCAGACGCCACCTCTCTGGGGACACCTCAGGCCCTCCAAGGTTTGGAGGCCTATCTCCACCCACCACCACTTCCCCTGCCGGTGGCGGACTCCCTCAGGTGTCGGTGTGTTGGTGGTTCTTTGTGTCTGGGGGTGGGCGTCCGGGTACACACCGGCTCACTCCTTGGCGGCCGCTTGTCGGGGCCTGGGGCCTGGGGCTCGCTCGGGCCCCTTTGGAGGTGGGGTGCCCCCGGCCTCTCGGCCTGGGGCTCGGTCGCTCAGGCACAGCTGGGGGCCGGCGGAGCTCACGGGCGCGTCACTGCAACTCCCCCTGACTTCTGCTCTGCGGCTGCTGAGTGAGCCCTCATCTGGGACTCTCCTCAGCTCTTTCTGGGTCAGTGGCGCAGCTGCCCCTCTGTTGGTCTTCCATGGTCTCTTGTGTTCTGGGGGCCTCTGGATGTCTGGAGTTTTGATCTCCTCCATACCCGCTTCACACCCTGGAGGACGGGGCTGTGGCCCCCCCACACTCCCTAGCAGATCATTACATGGAGAAACCTTTGGAATGCAAGCATGCTGATCCACACAGGTATGCACACATGGGTATTCACAGACGCGGACTAAAGCTTTCTTGGCTTTAAGACATGCATGCACTCAAAGCACACTGTGCGCTGTCTATCTTGCGTGCTGCACAATATCGTTTATTATTTAGTAAATATTGATATCTATGACTAGCTAGTTTATTGTGATGGTGCTTTGTTTTCTCTATTATTATGTTGCTCTTTGTTGTTTGCTGTCTCCTCTGTTTGTTTTTTTGTTTGTTTTTTTTTTTTTTCTCCATACAGGTGACCCAGGAGTTCTTTTTTTTTTTTTTTTCTCTCTCTTCCCCCCCCTTCTCACCGTCTCTTCTCCCCTTTGGTTTTCTTTCTTTCTCTCCCCCTCTCTCTCTCATTCATTCCCCCTGTCCTATTTATTAAAAAAAAAAAAAAAAAAAATGACAAAGGATGAACTGAAGCTCTGCCATCACGTAAAAAAAAATAAAAATAAAAAAAATAAAATAAAAAATAAAAATCGCTAAATGCCATGACAGCAGTGACTGAGCGCCACAGGCAGAGAATCGCTCAGGCTGGTCTGATAACCATGAACAGAACCTCGCTCCTCGTTCTCAAACATTTATTCCAATAACTTCATGTAGAGTCATTTCCAGCGCATGTGTGTGTGCTGCCTTCATGGTGACGGAGCTGCTCCGGGGGAGTGCTGTGACATGTTTTCACTCTGACAGCACCCTGAACGCAGGACAATGTGTTCAAAGGAACATAATGAGATGTTTTCAGTGTCTGTGGGAGCTTTACTGTAGTGGGTGTGATGACAGAACACATTTCATGTAATCAAAGTATTTCAGTATTGTTTCAGGTTTAAAGACAGTTCAGTTCAATTTTATTTATACATCAAATTACAGCAACGTTAACAGTGATCCTGCAGTAATGGAGGATTGAGGCTCACCAGCCTAACTATGTGCAAAGAGTCAGCCTGCTGCTGCTTTTCCTTTGAGCCCACACACAACGCTGGCATTACTCAGTCTGCAGTCAGACTTTACAAGACTGCAGTTTTATTTCCAGAAAACTTACAGGAGAGAATCCTCACAGGGTGGAGGAGAGCATGCTATGGTGTTTGGTACTGCACAGAGGTCATTAACACCACCCAGGATACCCCTGGAGGCCATCGCCACATCCTCCTGTCTCACAGGGGTTAGGGCTTCTTCCCCCAAACACTACCCCCCACACCCACGTCCACCAACCTGAGGCATGGTCTGAGTAGGGTCCATATGTGAGTGAGGGCTACTCAGACCAGGTCCTTTGTTCTTTGTTGTTTCGTATGTATTTCTACTGTTAGTTATTTATTCCTGCACAGTTGGTGTGGAGCACCCATAATTATGCTGTAATATGTACAATGACAATAAAGGGCTATTCTATTTTATTCTATCCTATTCTATTCTAATGGATCGTGGATCTCCTTCGTTTGTGTAAGTGGAAAGAATTTACCAGCCAGCTTTACAAAGCATGCGGTCAGTCTGTCAGCTCGTCTGCTGTGGTGGACTGAGCCTTTGGTACCACAGACTCTGATTAGTCCCAGTCTGTAGTTTGAGCTGCGCTGATGGATCCAGACCGCCCAGATGAACACGCAGTCAGGCTTCGAAGTGATTCCCAGATCATAACTGGAACCTTGTATCCTTTTGCGCTTGTTGAACACATCTGTATGTGAGATGGTCGTGTCGGGTCATTCATCCCCTCGGTTCCTCGAGCCTCTGCAAGGCGTTCCATCCTGGAGTGTAACCAGAGGTTTGCACTTGGTTGTAAACGCTCTGTATCTCCATCTATGAGGGCGACTCTGGATCGTAGATGTTTACAGTGATCTGGCTGTCTCTGACCTAGTTAGCTGCTGTGAAGTTTGTTTTCATGGCCGTCTTCTGTGGTCTGCAGTAGCTTTGGCTCCTTTCCCAACAGAGAAGTGATGTTCCATGTCCCTACAGCCAGTCTTAGTGAGCAAGGATGTCTCTGTTAGCTCAGCAAACTCCAGCAAACACACAGTCTGAGTGTGTGCACAGTGTGTTGCTAGCTACAGGTCCAGCTGCTGTATGAGTGAGAGCTGACTTCACTTAGAAGCACATCATATCTTCTGTGGTCGGCTCAGTGCGGCCCGTCTTTTTAACAATGATCTGGACACTTTTAAACTTTCTCCGCTCTGATTGGCTTATTTTTGTTTTCAGCCTAATGATGGCCGCCATTACTTACACCTCTTTGGACCTCTTGCTGTGTGTGTGTGTGTGTGTGTGTGTGTTATTCGGACGGTCTTCTGGTTTCCATGCTGAGTGTGGTCATGGGCAGCCAAATACAAGCTGAACAGTTCAACACCGTTTCTGTTATCTGCTTCTTGTCCAGTTAATCCTGAAGCTCTGAAAATGTCTGTGTATCAACAGTCCATACAAACTTCCTGCGAAACCATCCATCAGTAAATCCTCCACTGGCACAGAGCAAAGATGAGGAGCTCACTTTCTGCAGTACCAGCCAACACAGAGTAAGTTAGCGGGCTAGTTGTAACCACCTACACAGCATGTGTCGCCTCAGGTATGGAGAATAATTGTTGCTCTCTCAGCTGACCTGACGCCCAGCAGAGGTTCGTACATCTGCAATGATCAGACGATGCAATCTGTAACAGTGTTAACAACTGTTTAAGCATCTTCACGGAAACCCATTAAACAATGTGAGCTAAGAAAAGGTGATTCGAATGAAGAAAGACTCATCGTGAGCCACGATTGGAAAGGTTTCAGGCTGCAGGTGTCTGTCGGTTGGTGGTTTGTGGATAACATCCAAAAGTGTCCGTGCAGGGAGAGAGACATCAAACGTTCGTGCTTTGGCTCGGAGGCTTGGAGCCGACTGAATAGATAATTACACACAGATGGTCCAAGTGTGATTTTCTGCGTTGAGAGTCGTAGAAAAACGAAAACGCATTCACACGCATTGTGTCGAGTCTGACCTCCATTAGTCGGCGCTTCATTCTGTCAGATTACATTCACCGTTATCATCACAAAGGCCAAAACCAACACTTTGTCTGTGTTTTCAATCATCTGAGGGAAAGTCTGTGCAGCAGTGGGATGGTGGTGTGTGGAGGTGGAGGTCAAGCTCACGGCTGTTTTTTTGAAGTTTTTACAGAAAATAGACTGAAACAGGAAAAAGCACAAAGAGGAAAGTTTAGGAAATCTGTAATGCTGCATTACAGGATGGCTTGCTCTCCTCCACACAATGAAGGACACGTAGGCTCTGTAATCTACCTTTGTTCATGAAATCTGTTTATTCATTCCACTTTTTTATTTGGATTCACTGAAAAACACTGAAGCACCATAAGCTGCAGTTCCTCTAATGTCCACATGAGGCTCCAGCAGTGAGTGTAGAAAACACGGATGACCGGACATTGCGCCCTGGTGTATCGGATTCTGGTGTATTACCCCCAGGTGTCTGGCTGCACTCGGCTCATAAACCAGCCCCCTTCCTGTTGGTGGGGGGGCGGGGGGAGGGGGGATTCAGGCTAGAAAAGACAGGCCAGTGGTTTGCTTTCTCAGAAGTTTGATTTGAATTACTAACTTGCTGCTGTGTGAAGTGACATCACAGTGACGCCTTTGATGGCTGCTGCAGAGAAACTTGCGTGTCTTTGTTCAGGTGTGACAGATAAAGCAGAGACGCTGGGAGGAGTTCCAGCACTTACAAAACCTCGACCGACCAGTTTCAAAGTGCCAGTGTGATGCGCTCTAACCTGGACTCACCGCACTGCTTCTATTAGAAATGTAAAGATTTGCAATTTCTATGCTGATTAATTGCTAAAAGTAATGAACTTTCTAAGCTAAGATAAGCAGTGTGGTTTTTGGTGGCTGTGATGTTTTCCTCTTAGAGAATAATCAGTGCACATGAATTAATTCACCTTGAATAAGAAATCCCTCTGTTGTGTTTGAATGTTCGATAAAGTCGGTGCTACGGTTCAGACGTCAGGTGTGCAGCAGGTACTGCTGCCTGCTTGCTCACTGACATGACTGTCCATGACTGTGTCAGTGACTGTCGGTGACTGTGCCGGTGACTGTCCATGACTGTGCCAGTGACTGTCGGTGACTGTGTCAGTGACTGTCCATGACTGTGTCGGTGACTGTGTCCATGACCGTGTCAGTGACCGTGTCAGTGACCGTGTCCATAACCGTGTCAGTGACTGTGTCCGTGTCAGTGACTGTGTCCATGACCGTGTCCGTGACCGTGTCAGTGACCGTGACCGTGTCCATAACCGTGTCAGTGACCGTGTCAGTGACCGTGACCGTGTCCGTGACCGTGTCCATAACCGTGTCAGTGACTGTGTCCGTGTCAGTGACTGTGTCCGTGACCGTGTCAGTGACCGTGTCAGTGACTGTGTCCATGTCAGTGACTGTGTCCGTGACCGTGTCAGTGACCGTGTCCGTGACTGTGTCCGTGACTGTGTCCGTGTCAGTGACTGTGTCCGTGACCGTGTCAGTGACCGTGTCAGTGACTGTGTCCATGTCAGTGACCGTGTCAGTGACTGTGTCCGTGACTGTGTCCGTGATCGTGTCAGTGACCGTGACCGTGTCCATAACGTGTCAGTGACCGTGTCAGTGACTGTGTCCGTGTCCGTGACTGTGTCCGTGACTGTGTCCGTGTCAGTGACTGTGTCCGTGACCGTGTCAGTGACCGTGTCAGTGACTGTGTCCGTGTCAGTGACCGTGTCAGTGACTGTGTCCGTGACTGTGTCCGTGATCGTGTCAGTGACCGTGACCGTGTCCATAACCGTGTCAGTGACCGTGTCAGTGACCGTGTCCGTGACTGTGTCCGTGACTGTGTCCGTGTCAGTGACTGTGTCCGTGACCGTGTCAGTGACTGTGTCAGTGACCGTGTCCGTGATCGTGTCAGTGACCGTGACCGTGTCCATAACCGTGTCAGTGACCGTGTCAGTGACTGTGTCCGTGTCCGTGACTGTGTCCGTGTCAGTGACTGTGTCCGTGACCGTGTCAGTGACCGTGTCAGTGACTGTGTCCGTGTCAGTGACCGTGTCAGTGACCGTGTCAGTGACTGTGTCCGTGACTGTGTCCGTGATCGTGTCAGTGACCGTGACCGTGTCCATAACCGTGTCAGTGACCGTGTCAGTGGCTGTGTCCGTGACTGTGTCCGTGATCGTGTCAGTGACCGTGACCGTGTCCATAACCGTGTCAGTGACCGTGTCAGTGACTGTGTCCGTGTCAGTGACTGTGTCCATGACCGTGTCAGTGACCGTGACCATGTCCATAACCCTGTCAGTGACTGTGTCCGTGACTGTGTCCATGACCGTGTCAGTGACCGTGTCAGTGACTGTGTCCATGACCGTGTCAGTGACCGTGACCATGTCCATAACCCTGTCAGTGACTGTGTCCGTGACTGTGTCCATGACCGTGTCAGTGACCGTGTCAGTGACTGTGTCCATGACCGTGTCAGTGACCGTGTCCGTGACAGTGTCCTTGACTGTGTCCGTACGGTCATGATCGGTATCGTACTGTGCGAGGAGCAGGCCAGACTCTTCTTCAGCTGCTGTGCACAGCTGATTATTAAACAGAAGCAGGTCCCTGCCCCTGTTCTCACTTGCATGAACAGAAACACTGTAAACTGAGTGTTCGTGGTTCTCAGCAGCAGTAACACAGTACTGACTGCAGACGAAACACACAGCACTGAAAACACTGTCAGTGTTCCTGTCTGCCCGTCTAACACCGGCTCACAGGTTTCCAGAGTGAATGACAGAAAGACAGCTGAAGAGGAAGGAGACGTCTGTGTCTGTGTGTGTCAGTTTATAATAAACATTACATGTTTTTAAACTCAGACGGCCGTCCTTTCTTCACCCTCAGTTTTACTGGGCTCCCAGCAAAGCCTGATGTGTATAACCTGTCTGTGTTATTAACTGGAGCTTTGCATGAACCTGTTATTGATGGTCTCTGTGTCAAATGTCCAGGTGACAGGACAGTGTGAATTATTATTCTTGTACTGTGGGAGGAAGAGGTGGGTCGTTCATCTTTACACCTGCAGAAATAAACTGTCTGGTCTCCGTTAGTATTCTGGCCCTTCATAGCACATGTGTGGAGGGATGATGGTTTTAGATCTCACCTGTTTGCAATAATAGGGGTGCTGCCTCTTTGACTGACAGGTGGATGGTGACACAGGCAGATGAAGCTGCTAGCTGTCTGCTAGGCTGAGCTGGATCATGTGACCAATAACATGGCTGCTGTGAGGTCACTGTATTAACAGAGCATCCAAGAAAGTGGAGCTCCAGGTTTAATGAGTAAAATTCTATTGTTTTGATTGGATGATACTGATTTCCAGGTGTCTGAGTCTGTGCGATGCTCCCATACAGTCTGATAACATAGGTAGTTAGCATCAGCTGATAACATATAGTTACTAGTGGTGCCAGGAAAACAAGATGGTGACGGCTAAACGCCACCCATGAGGCGTCCAGACCATCAGTGCTGTCTGTTTTTGTGGAGGAGGCTTGGTTCTGACCGACTGACTCTCAGAGGGACAGAAGCTGTTTGGCTTCACGCTCGCTGTTTTCCCCTCAGAGTCTGACGTCTGCAGGCCGGCCTGGGCGCTCTGGAGGTATTTCTTTTATAGGAGAGCAGTGATGAGGTTAAACTGAGCCATAGGACCAATGACTGATGCTCCACGTCTGCACTTCAACCAAAGCTCATCAGTCATCCACGCTGCGCTCACTCTGGCTCAGCTTTTTTATTGCCAGCGTTCTTTTGGCCAGAAGTCTCCTAAATCAAACAAAATGTTTTACCGTCCTGGATCTGTTCCCATCAACCAGGCTTTGCACGCTTGTTCCAACACGCTGAAGTCTAAACCTAACCAGCTACAGGAGCCCGCAGTGCGCTTGGGAACACGAAACTATACAATAATGCAAATGTGAGGCTGCAGTGAGAGGAAACACTGAAGAGAAATCACCTGAAGGTATCACCTGTGCATGTCTAACAGAGGAGGAGAGCCAGGCGAGCGGCTGAAGCTCCCCTGCTGAGAGGGAAAAGACTGAACCAGGGCCGCAACCGTTCATCAAGTAACTCGAACTATTAGATTAGATTAGATTTGTCTACTCAGATTCTTTGTGCATCGATGCTTCGTTTAATACACGCCGATGTTTCAAACGATGTAAACACGAGCGTTTCGACTGAACACATACCTGCAGTACATGCGAATCAAAAGTCTGACCACATCAAGCCCACGCCTCCAAGCAGTGGAGGCGGAGTCTGTTTACACACAGGGACAGCAAAGAGGTGGAGACTGAGCTCAGGTTGAGTGAAAGAAGTGCAGTGGCTGTACTGGGCTATATTTATGTCAGGGCTTTTGTTACATTGTGCACATTGAAAGTTGTGAGGTTGGACTCGAGTGCTGTGAAGCAACAGTGTTAGCAAAACTTTTAACCTATAAATGACACTCATGTAATGAGCACTGTGTCAGCATGTTTGACAGAAACACAGTAATGACTTAGCACAGTGTGTATTGATACTGTGTTTTTAGAGAGACCTAGCATGTGCCCATCTTTAAACTTTGACACTTCAGTGTTTTTTCATTTATGAGAAATTCACTTTGCCTCCACTTTTCCAAACTCTGTCCTCTACGATTCCGACCTCAGCGTGGAACTGCCTGTTAAAGGTCCGGCTGACCTTTTTAACTCTACATGCTCTGGTACTCTGTCGCTGATGTCAGGACTAAACGCTAAATCTTCACGTCACCCTTGGCTGCATGAAACCACTCGTGCTCTCAGATGCAAATGTCGACGTGCAGAGACAAAGTGGAAAAAGGACAAACTCCAGGTGTCTTTGGGCGTCCTACTATAGACCACTGTTAGAGCTGCAAAATTTGCTTTTCTGTCCAGCGTCATCAGTCACAAACCCCGAGTTTTTTTGAATATTTCTCATTGTGTGATTAACCCCTTTGCCACCGTTTCTATGGAGGCTTCCTCTGCACTTTGTGAAAAGCTTTTAAAGCTTTTGTTTTTTGTATCATATGATTTATTTAATACATTTTATGTGGAGTGAGTAAATAAAAGTATATTTACGGTGGCCCCTAGAGAAAAAACACGTACAAACTCCAAAACACGTACAAAACACAACAGAAGTGCTCCAGGATGCTAGGGGGCAGTGTTGAGCTTTTGTTACCGAGTGGCTACACAAGCCAGGAAGTACCAACGACCAGATTTGTTGTGTGGCAGTAACAGGTAAATGAACATTTTTTTAAATTATTTAAATATATATGAGTGCTTGTGTATAAATACACAAACAATACACACATGCTTTCAATTGTGTAATTTAAGTGATCTAGTAGCTCTGTTTTGAAGTTCAGTTAATGCTAGAAATGTGTTTTGGAGTTTGTACGTGCTTTGTCTCTAGGGGCCACCGCATATTTTTATATATAAACATATATAATTAAAACCCCGGTTTTTTTTACATTAGTAATTTCTTTTGTGCATAATTTTATATTGTTGTTGATAATAAATTAATTAAAGCAACAAAACAACCTGAAGAGCCGGTTGGGAGCCGAAAGAACGCTCTTCATGTTATCCGGTTGTTCAGTCTGACGTCACTAGCCGTGTCTGGGTCTAAACTCCGCTGCAGGTCCATATATCAAACGATCACTATGGCATTACTGAGAGTTGAAAAACTGTCTAAAGTCTTTCATCTTTAATAAAATGATCAGCGTTCTGCTCTACCAGGTGTAACAATTGAGTTTAACATCCAGGCACCCATGAAAACGGAATTTATGACATTTAACGGAGTTAGAAGTTAGCAGGGAGTTAGCTCGCTAGCTTCTATCTAAATACAATATAGCATGTCCTGACTGTGGGGTTTTGGAAACAAATTAAAACGTACAGCTCTGCTGTCACTTCCAGCATAAATGAAGACAGAAAACTAAACAGCAGTGACGTTTGTAGGGTTACTGAAGTTGGGCTAGCTGGTATATAATGATGTGCTACGTGACCGCTAGCGACACAGCTATGTTAGCATAATATAAACAAGCTAACTTTTTTTCCACTCGATAAAAGTTAACGTGAGTGTTCTCGGTGGTCAGGAACAAATGTAATCGCATGGCAGGATGCTGTAAAAGGACCAAACTTCAGCCAGGAGAACAACTGAGATAATCCATCCACAATACGAGGTTAGTCATTCATATACTGCTGCATGGGCTGGGCTGTAGTTACATCGTAAGGTTTTAAAAACTGAGCTTAAATAAATGATTAGCGGTAATAAAAGCCGAGGGAGATCAACAGTGATCACTGACTGTTTTAGGAGCTTTTTGAGATCAAATAGAAGAAAATACATAACATTAAACATGTTAACAACACAAAAGCCATATTAAACGCAGACTACTTTAGGCCCGGAAGTAGGATTCGTCGCGTCATCACTGAACAACCGGATTGGGCCTAGTGTTTCATTTTTATTAAATGCTTCCTTGTCATCAGGTTGTGTACCAGCTGCTTTCAAACATGCAGTTGTGCAGCCCATTATTAAAAACAAAGATCCAAATTCTAACTACAGGCCGGCCTCTAAACTCTGTTATATGTCCAAATAGTTGTGTTTAAGCACCTTCAGAGATTTTTAGACCCTCAAAGCGTTCGTGAAGTGTTCCGGTCTGGTTTTGAATCTCGTCACAGTGCTGAGACGACGCTTTTTAATCTTCTTCTTTTAACTGTCGACTCGGGTTGTTCTGCTGTTTTAGTCCTTTTAGATTTGACTGCCACCTTTGATCAGAACATTTTTCATCCAGACTTGAACACGTTGTTCGTCTCAGAGGCTCAGTTTTATCATGGTTTAACTCATAGCCGTCACAGAGGTATGTTTCTGGGAAACACTCCTCTTCCTCTGCCGCTGTTAGTTGTGGTGTGACACAGGGGTCTGTTTTCAGTCCAAGTCTCTTCTCCTTATACATGCTGTCTTTGGGATCTATTTTCAGAAAACACTGTTATGCTGATGACATCCAAATGTACTTCCCCTTGAAACTGGACGTCTCTGTCCCACTGCAGCCTCTGCTTAACCATCTACATGATGTTAAAGCTGTTAACACAGAGTTTTCGCACCCTAAACAAAAACCAGGCTGAACTGATTGTTTTTGGATGCCACGCCCCTTTGGATGAGCTAACTCAGAGCCTCGGTCCTCTCGCTTGTCATCATTCTCAGACTGTTAGAAACCTCAGAGTGTCTTTAGTCGGATCTTTAAATGAGAGAACCAAGCTGTGAAAAACAGTTTTCATCAGTTCGGTGAAATTGCCAAAGCGATGTCTCATCTTCCTCCTAAAGACCTGGACAAACGTATCGATCACCACTAGACTGGACTACTGCAGTTCTCTCTGTTTGGGTCTCCAACACTCTATACGGTGTCACTTTTTTACACTGGCTTTTAATTGAAGTACCATCAGGTTAGTTTTATGTTTGTGTTTATGTTAAATATTAATTTCCTCTGGTTCTTCTTCCCTTTGCTTCATGTCTGGTATCTGTGCACTTTGTGCTCATCTCTCACTGTCAAAGAAGAAGAAGAGTGGCTTTGAACAGCCAATCAGCCGAACATTTCAATCACGGAGCAGCTGAAGAAGTGAGAAGAAAAGGACGAGGAGAGGCAGGAGAAGCCCTCGGTCCTTTCTTCTGCTTGTGTCCCTCATTATCTGTTTTTATGCTTTCATCTCTGATTATCTTCATCATCTGTCTGCTCCCGTTTTTTCTTCATATTCATTTAATGAGCTGGATCCGAACAGAGAGCTCTGAAGAACAAACGACGGTCGTTATCTGAGATTCGGGGACGAATCCGTCTGTCTTTGGGTGCCTCCTGTGACCGTTCGATACTTTGTGGTTTATTTTGAAAGATGCAAAGTGCAGTCCTTCTCAGGTTTGTTTTCTGTTGGATTTATCATCACTCTCCCCGTTTGTTGGTTTAAATTTGTTGGTTTCCTGGCATGGACCCGACTTTTAATTCAATTTCAGTTTTATTTATACAGTGCCAAATGACAACTGTCGTGGTCCTGAGTCTGACGACTCAGGGTTTTGTGTTGTTTTATCGTATTTTATGTTCTTGTTTATTCTGATTGTGTTTTCCATTATGATTTGCCATTTGTTAGGCTTCTGTGCTGCCCTGGCCCCACTTCTCTCTGTTCCCTCTGTCTGTCCATGATGTTGTTATGTCTGCTCATGAGTCGGCGTCTGTTAAGTTCTGTGTCTCGTCTGGATCGCTGTGTCTGTCGTGTACTTCCTGTTTTACTTTGTAGGTCTGTGCCTTATGTCAGTGCCTTCAGTTTTGTACTCTCCCTGTCTCGTCCGTGTCTCCCAGCTGTTTCTTCTCAGTCCTGTCACCTCTTGTATTTAGTGTCTGCCCCAGCTCGTTGTCGCATTGTCCCTCATACTTCACTGTGTGTTCTGTTTGCCAGCCTGCCTGTTATTTTTTTCTTTCCCAGTTTAGCTAGTTTTCTGTTCTGTCTGCTACCCCACAATAACACCGCATGTTTTGAGTTCACTTTGCCTCTGCAAGTCCAGCTCTTGGGTCCACCATTCCTGCCTACCTTCACACAGCCATGACAACAACAGTCGCCTCAAGGCGCTTTATATTGTACAGTAGATCGTACAATAATAGATACAGAGAAAAGCCCAACAATCATATGACCCCCTATGAGCAGCACTTTGGCGACAGTGGGAAGGAAAAACTCCCTTTTAACAGGAAGAAACCTCCAGCAGAACCAGGCTCAGGGAGGGGCGGGGCCATCTGCTGTGATTGGTTGGGATGAGAGAAGGGAGACAGGATAAAGACATGCTGTGGAAGAGAGACAGAGGTTAATAACAGATATGATTCAGTGCAGAGAGGTCTGTTAATACATAGTGAGTGAAGAAGGTGACTGGAAAGGAAAACAGCCTACGTCTATTGCAGCATAACTAAGGGAGGATTCAGGGTCACCTGATGATACAGGTGTGTGAAAAAGTGTTTGTACCCTTCTTGATTTTCTATTTTTTTCTATGTTTGTCACATTTAAATGTTTCAGATCATCAAACAAACTTAAACATTAGACAAAGATAACACAATTAAAAACAAAATATAGTTTTTAGATGAAGGTGTTTATTATTAAGGAGGAAAAACTGAGATAAACAAATGACAAACAAAATAATCAAATCTAATCACTTTTATCGTCACATGACATTACTGGTACACTGGTGCAGCACATGTGAGTGAAATAGGGTTAAGAATGCCCGGCTGACCAAAATAATCCCAAGAGGTCACAAAAGACCCCAGAACAACATCCAAAGGACCGCAGGCCTCACTTGCCTCAGTCAAGGTTGGTGTTCATGACTCCACCACAAGAAAGAGACTGGGCAACAATGGGGTCCGTGGTTCAAGGAGAAAACCACTGCTGAGCAGAAGGAACAAAGAGTCTGCCTGGAATGGTCTCGATGAGCTCCAAGACTTTAGGGAAAGTACTCTGTGGACTGACGAGACAAACGTTGAACTTGTAATGGTGTGTGTCCCAGCCACATGTAATAGGACACAGACTTTCTGAAAAGCAACATCATACCAGCAGTAAAGTGTGTTGGTAGTAGAGTGATGGTCTGGAGCTGTTTTGCTGCCTCATGATTTGGAAGACTTGCTGTGGTAAATGGAACCATGAATTTTGCCGTCTACCAAAACATCCGGCCATCTGTTCGAGTTGAAGCACGGTTGGGTTCTGCAGCAGGACAATGATCCAAAACACACACAACAATTCTGCAAAGAAGAGTGGGCCGAACTTCCTCCATGGTGCTGAAACAGGCTCATTGCCAGTTATCACAAATGCTTGATTGCACTTGTTGCTGCTAAGATTGGCTCAACCAGCCATTAACATGACTGGGGGATAGGACAGGGAGAAAGAATGAAAGAGAGTGAGAGAAAGAAAAATAGAGGGGAGAAGAGATGGTGAGAAAGGGGGGGAAGAAAGAAAGAAAAACAAACAAAACACCTGGATCACCTGTATGGAGAAAAAAACAGAAGAGAAAGCAAACAACAAAGAGCAACATAATAAAAAAAAACAGCACCATCACAATAAACTAGCTAGCAGTAGATATCAGTAGATACTAAATAATAAACGATATTGTGCAGCACGCAAGATAGACAGCGCACAATGTGCTTTGAGGTAGCAGCCAAGAAAGCTGTAGTTTGTGTCTGTGTACACCTGTGGGCACACCTGTGTGGATCAGCATGCTTGTATTTAAAAGGTTCCTTCATGTAATGATCTGCTAGAGGGTGTGGGGAGCCATAGCCCCGCCCCCCCAGGGCATGAAGCAGGTATGGAGGAGATCCAGGCTCCAGACATCCAGAGGCCCCAGAATACAAGGACCCAAGGAGGACCACCAAAGGGGGGGAACCGTGCCACCCTCCTGGGAAGAGCTGAGGAGAGCCCCAAACGAGAGGTCACCCAGCAGCCACGGAGCAGAGGCCAGAGGGGGCTGCAGTGACGTGCCCGCGGCTCTGCCAGCTGTGCCAGAGAGGACCGGGCCGGCACCCCACCCCCAGGAAGGGTCCCAGCCGGCCCACAGGCGCCAGGCCCCGCCAATCGGCCACCAGGAGTGAGTCGGTACATACATGAGCGCCCAGCCCCAGACACCAAGAATCACCAACACACCAACGTCTGAGGGCATCGGCCACTGGCAGGGAGTGTGGTGAGGGGAGATAGGCCTTTGGAGAGCTTGAGATGTTCCCAGAGAGGTGGAGTCTAAGACCCAACCTGACATATAGACACCGATGAACAGGCGCACGCAGACACAAACGTGCATTCCCACCCCCATATACACAAACAAACACTCGGCACTCACCCGACTTGGAGACAGACACAAATAGACACTGTTACACAATCACACTCCCCAAACATACTCTATACCCCAGGTCCAGGTAACCCCGCCCCCAGAGGGGGAAACCGTACCCGGACCCAGGAGATGTAACCCTTCTCTCTGGGGTGGAGGAAACCAGACCACCTCCTTATCTGCAGTAGCAGGGAGCCCCGCATCCCAGACCCCAATCCGACGGCCAGCACCTCCTCCCAGCCCCCCCGCCCTGACGGCTAACAGAACGGGGGTGAGTGAAGACCCCAAACCTCCCTACGCCCGCTCATATGTAGTGTTGCTGCGTGCTGTTCTAAAGGGCGCTGTTTCCTTTCATCTGTGGAGAAACGAGTTCATAGTTTCAGCAGACATGGAGGCTGAAGTGAGAAGGTGGCAGCGTCTAGCCAAACGCAGGTGGCTCGTCTGGTGTTGAACATGCAGCTTGGCTCAGTCATATCATTTCCTCTCTACGCCACGAGATTGTCTCTGCACGCACACAGACTCAAAAACACACACTCACAGGCGCGCACACACACACACAGACTGCATGGTGTTGGCTGGTTAATGACGTGTGCAATCATCCCCACTCTGGACCTCTGCGAGGCATTTCCCTTAATGAGGACCTCAGATGGTGAAGCAGAGCCAGGCCATTTACCATCAGCACGGCCAATTTGTGCTCGGCTCTGCCCAAACATGGCCCCACATCTGCAGGACCTGCTCCTGATTCCTAACAATGCAGGGCCGGCATGATTTCTGACCGGGGAGTGCTTCATTTGCATTACAGTAGGAAGCAATGTGCGGACAGATGGAGTGTGAATGGACAGCTGTGATTTTTTTTTTCAACTTCTGTGAACGCATCATGCTGAGTGGCGCCATCGCAGGCTCTAAGCGTCACAGCCGAACTGATATGGCACGACCTTATAAAACCCAAAGAGCCTTCGTCACATGTTTGAGTCTGAAACACCCTCACAGGTCCACCTCATTTCAAGTTTCTCTGCAGAACTGCGGTACTGAGAGCAATTTTAAAACACCACAATCCATTAAAGTCCCATCAGTGTGTTTGTGTGTCTGTCACTGCCATGCAGTGTAATCCTGAAGGAAGCAAAGACGACAGAGCAAGGCGGAGGAGGAGGAGGCAGAGGAGGATAAGCTGAGTTAATTGTGCGGCTTTTGGGTCAGACCTGCAGTAGCGTGTTTGACGAGAACGGTGAGAAAGAGAAATTAATCCTGAAGAGAGAGAGGCTGTGAAAGTGTGGTGGTGTCATTACTCAAAATAAGTAATCTATTACACATTACTTTTGTTAAAAATATGTTACTTAATTACTTGCCAAAGGGAGTAATTTGTGGCATCACTGTGTAAAATGACCTGAAACACTGTTACATAATTACAATTAACATATAAACCTGAGGCTACTTTCACACACACACACCAACACAAATCGCTGTCCCTAATGATGACACACATGAATGTTCTCGCAGTATTTACGGTCGTCAAGGTGATGCTGCTATAGAAACATGAACAGGTAGAAACAGCCCGATTGCTCTTCAGTTTGTTACCTGTTGGAGTTCAGGCTCTGGCTGCTGGGCTGGAGTCTGCACACTCAGCTTTAACATTCTTGACTAGCTTAGCGTTAGCATGCTGTCTTGCAGATGTTAGCAGTGTAATGCAGATGTTTTTGCCCTGGATGCAGTTTGCATTTGTTTTCCCTTTGTTCAGTATAAATAAAGGTAGTGTGCACTTCTGAAACGTTTAGTCTGTTCTATCTTTCTCCTCCTCACCTACGTGTGCGCGCCGGCTCTGTTGCTGAATGAAAACGAGCTGATTAATTAATAATTAATGGTGTGTGTGTGAGTGTGTGCTTAAAAGCAGTTGGTGTGAGAGGCAGAGAAGACTGCAGAAAGCAAACCCATTATGTGTGAGCGTACAGTGAACGCATCGCAGCAGCTTCTAAACGAGCGCAGTAATCTGACTGTTATTGAGCTCTGTGTCTGTTCCATCACAAGCTGCAGGTCATAAATATTCCTCTTTTTTAATAAGCTGTATTTAACTTGGTGTCATCACACATGGCTTTTCTGGGACTTATTGTTGTATTGATTGCAGCCATCAAAGAATCACATAGATCCCTAAAATAAATCATGTGCAGTGTTAACAAAGAGCAGCACAGGTCATGTTCACAGCTGAGCTGTTGTTAATAAAGTGCAGACGAGGTTTTTGGCCAGCAGGTTATCCTCTCGTATGTGTGTGTGAGCCCCATGAACAGCAGAGCAAATGTGGATTCATATGTAGATAACAGTCAGAGAGGAAAATGAAAAGATGGGCTGAGAAAGCAGGAATGTGCCCATGAAGCATGCTGGGAATTGAATTGTTAATTAAGGAGGAGAGTGGGTGGAGGCGGGAGGGAGGGGGGAAGAAGAGGAGCATGAAGAGCTCTAGGCCATTTAGAGGTAAAAATGAGTGATGTGCCTCTAAAACCTGCATTTACAGCACTTACTGAAGAAAAAAACAGAAACAGAAAAGTTAAGGGACAGGTGGAGGGTGATGTGAAGAGGAAGACGAGAGGAAGAAGAAGAGCACTGTGATGTTTATCAAGAAAGCTATTATGAAATCAATTTGTATTTAAAAAGAGGAAGAGTGTCGGGCAGATCCTCCGGCATCGTGGACAAACCTGAAAATGGGATCTATTTGTCGAGTACGTGATTTCTGTCACGGCACAGCTCGCAGCACATGCAGAAGAAAACACTGCCCTGTTTCAGCCCCAACAACGAAAGCTACAGCTCGGCGCCGAGGCCGCTCACCTGGTAACCGAGGACGGTGCTGCTGCTTACCTAAAACTAAGGCAGCAGAGTGGTGGGTTTACTGTAGGACTCCGGCCTCCACAGTTGGAGTGCTGGCCCTTTAAATCGAGGAGACCTCGATCGATTCTTGCCTGTGTGCACCGATCAATAAATTTGATTGGTTTGATGAAGAAACGCGTTGATGATGAAGAAGGACTAAAGCAGGAACCAGAAAGCAGGGCTGAGACTGGAGGATGGTGAAGGAATGATGAAGAGGAGCAAAGAACTACAATAAGAGGAGGGAGGTGTGAGATGTTTCATCACAGGATCTGATGGAGGGAATGAAGAGTCTCCGACTGTGCTCTCCAGATTAAAGTAGCCTCGATTTTACATCCGTAAATCCACTCGGAAGTCTGGGCCTGAGCTACGCCAGAACGTGTTACTACACCCACCGCTGCAGTCCCCCAGAGAGACAGCTGAGGGTAACAGGGTGGTGAACAGGCGTTTTTGGGATTCACTGAAATAACAGAAGCTCCCACATTCGCAGTCAGACGTGCCCTCGCCTGTGACTGGCTTTCGTAAATCCCAACAGCACAGATCAGTCCCCGAGTCTGCAGGACGTGCAGTAAATGTGCATCCGACGGTTTCCTGCTCAGCCTCGGTTATCTCCTCTGCTGCTCCACATGCTAATTAGAGCAGCTTTGAATGTGCCCACAGAGCCCCATCGAATCCCATCCAAACTAATTTCACACATGATGACGGCCGCGCCCTCTTGACAATGATCTTGGAGAGGAGATGGCAACGTTTGGTTTAGACGCACGGCCAGCTCGCACAAAGGCAGTCTGTGAGGCAAACACACTCACCTGCTTTCTGTTTGTCTTCCTGCTTTGGGAATCATACAAGTGCAGCGGGCAGCAGGCGGTAGGATTACATCCGTGATGGACGAGCGTACGATCGGGTTAAAGAAGAAGCTGCGGGCGGCTCTGGGGGGGCAGCTGGCTTCTCTTTATTAAACACTTGTAATTAATGTTGTGATCCTTCAAACTGTTAGACAGGTGCTGTTTACCACATACATGCTAACAGGACCGACAGCCAAGCTGAACTTTCCTCCAAACACAAAGCATGAGTAAACTCGATGCCCGAGTGCTGCTGCTGTGCCGGTCGCCTCTCACTTCTGTTTATTCAGACCTAATAAATACACGAACTGAGCCAATTGTGGGATTTCCTTCCACCCTCTGACTCTGTAATTGAACCGCTGCAGTTTGTAGTCTCCTGGAAACATCATGGATAAAAGCAAATCTATGCTAAGTTTTTCCCAGCTCCTAAATCACTTCTAGGACTCTCTGAAGAAAGGACAGAGGAGTGAAATCTGAAGAAAAGGATGAAGCTAATCTGAGTGCTCAGCTGGACCTGAATGAAGGAACACGAGTGAAGCTGCTCCTCATCTGCAGCTCCAAAGAGGATGAATGAGCTCTGTCAGCTGGTTTTATGACGGCGTCTGTCATCAGTCGGCCATGCTGAGGCCGGCGGCGTGATGGCAGAGCTGTCGGCTGTCTGAGTACGCACAGCACTTCCTTTTCCACATTTAAGCATCCATTATTCAGGGTGCAGGTACAGAGTGAGCGCTGCTGTGAGGCTCTGACAAACGCACGTCGTCACATCTCTGCGCTCTGCACGTGTCTGCAGGTCTTCATACAGGTCTGTTGACGACTCCTGCAGATGCAACTGTGAGTGCATGCTCGGGTCAGGACTAAGCACAGGAAGCCTTTGAGCTGTGAGGAAACGGGAGGAAGGACGCATGTTGAAGTCCACAGCTGCCTCCGACTCCACAGGCTCTGCCCTGTTCTGGCTTCATGTGACACAGCGCAGATCTTTTTTTGTTGTTGTTTTTGCAGACACGCTGTGTCTTTGTCCCGCCTTCTGCCAGAGGTTTCTGGCAGTAAACTAAAGAGGTTGCGTTGCGCAGGACCAGTGTCACTAACAGTCACATGGCTTCGAGTCCCAGCTTGCGTGCTTTCCTGGAAATGGCTACCTTCGTGATGACATCACAGATGTGGTGAAGGACGCAGGCCCGATTGGTCAGAGGGCGGCGTGCAGTCGGTTTCTGTCAAGTTTATAATCGTATGATGCTACAAACACGGTGAGGTCTGAAACCGTTACAAACTCGCGTACGGTTTGGTCGACCTTCCATGTGTTCAGTGAGATGATGTAAATCATTCGGAGCCTTCGCTCCACTGTTGCTGTTTCATGGTTGGCAGTTATGCTGAAGCGCTCGCCGTGTAGCCGACTTCACCTGCGTCTCCTTTAGTGGCAGGTGAGTCCTCGGGTTGTCATCGTCGTAGTTTTAATTTCCTGAGTGGCTCTTAAAAGACTGCCATTAAGTCTGCATGCTCTCTGGATAAAAGCAGCAATGAAACAGGTAAATGACTTCTTAAATTTGTTGTTGCGTAACACGCTGACTCGAGGACACATTAAAAGGTTAAAGCACATCCTCTCAGCCTGTGATTTGTGGCTAATTTGCAGCTGAATTAAATCAAATCAAATCAAATCACTTTTTATTGTCACATCACATGTGCAGGCACACTGGCACAGCACATGCTAGTGAAATTCTTGTGTGCGAGCCCCACAAGCAACAGAGATGTGCAAACACAACAACACAAACGAGCAAAATACAAGAATGGCCAACCTGAAACTAATAAATATATGTACCTTCTGCAGCCTCTGCAGAGGGAAGCACGTGTGCTCCGTGCCTGCCTTTGACATGTTAAACAGGGTGAGCAGATTCAGGTCTGCTGACGGATGAATTTAGAACCTGCAGGCAAAAGATGTTGAAAGCATGTTGAGCTGTTCGTGCTGCTGCTGTAATGCTGATATCGTCGCGTGAACTCGATTTTAAAATAAATTCTGCAGTTTTCAGTTCGTTCCTTTATGTTTTTCTGAGGAGAAGTGTGAAGGGAGCAGATGGTTTAACCCTGATGGATCATTAACCCACTGATTTTCTGTCCGAGCCGTGTGTGTTGGATTGTGGTCTGTGAGAATCTCATCACCGAAGCTTTTCCACCTTCTGTGGACTGATGTCGTGATGTGTTTGATGCCTGCCTCCGACACAGATGCTTTCAGGTCTTTTAGACTTTGTGTGTGTGCAAAGGGTAAATGCTTCTTCAAGGAGAAATTCTCTTTACGAAGAGCGTTTTATTTTGCACAGAAACACTTTGTGCATTTTCCCGTCCTTCAGCCTGCTCGAGTCGCTCTGTCGTCCTCCACTGTGGTACTGATAATGAGCAGAGACAGCCTGTTCTCATCTTGTCAAAGCAGAATGAGCTTTGGCGGTGCAGCTTTCAGGGCTGCTGCTGCCAATGGTGATGCAAAGCAAAAGTACACATCTCCAACCCTGATGTGAACATCGTTGTTTTAAACCCTAGAGAGGACAGCCTGTGTCTACCAGACGGGCATTAAACTGATGAGGTCAAATATCCGGCCCTCGAGCGGTGGAACTTACGGCTGAACGTGAAAAAAACCAGCCCTGATCAGACAGAACAGACGTTTGACAGATGGAGTCTGAGCTCATCGCGCTCATGGGAAACAACCAAGTCTGAATGGAAATGAACCAAAATCACCGTTTGCACCTCTGCAGGCAGAAAATCTACACAACACCTCAGAGCAGCCAGTGTTTGCGATACTGTGTGCATCAGGAATATTTAGCAGGTTTGCTCATCTGCAACAGAAACAGAAGTCAGACCGTCTGAAGAAGTCTGATTACTCTTTTTTCTCTGTGTAAGTAAACACGTCATATTCCCTGTGAGTTAACAACGTTAGCTTAGTGACGACATCATCACGATCAGAGATAAGGACCTCTTCTCACACTCAGCTGGGACGTGTGTGTGTCTGAGAGTCTGCTGGCATTTCCTCTGGTCTGCGCCTTGCAGGTTCAGCTCGGGATCATTTTCTTTTCACCTCCTCTTGTTCGGTTAGTAAAGCGTTACGTTCTCTCTTATCCACCAGTCTGAGACCTGTACGTCGAGCATCTGTTTGGCCTTTCTGGTGATGCCGCATTTGTGGGGGCGTGGTTAACAAAACACCCTAGCTTTCTTCTGAACATGGTGCCCATTGCAGCTTGCACATTTTGTGGCAGTGAGAGAGATGAATTTCATTTGAAAAAAGACGATGGTAATGAACAGTGATTCAGGGTTCGTCCAACTTTGTTGCTCAGGCGTCGGCGCTGGAAGAACGTCCCACTTTTACCAGAACGTGCTGAATGTGAAGTCTCCATATTATTGTTAAAAAGTACAATTTTCACCACATTATACAAAGACACAACTGTGATAAATACTCAGTGAGACTAACTGTGGTCACATGAACTGTTATAACAGTGGACTGTCGGCTTGTAGAGATGTGTCCACGGTATAAATGTGCACTAAGAGCTGCAGTTTGACGCCTGATGGCAGACAGAAGACACACTGCTTCAGCATGCTGCACATGCTGCTGTTTTGAAGTTCACTTAACGCTAGCAATGTGTTTTAGTTTGCACGTGCTTTGTCTCTAGCGGCCACCGCATATATTTATATATAAACATATATAAATAAAACCAATTTTTTTTTTTACATTAGTAATTCCTTTTGTGCATAATTTTATATTGTTGTTGATAATAAATTAATTAAAGCAACAAAACAACCTGAAGAGCCGGTTGGGAGCCGAAAGAGCCGGTTCTCTAAAAAGAGCCAGAATTCCCATCACCACTGTGGAGTTCACGGGTGAGTGGACATTTTTAAAAATGGCAGGACCTCTGGAGTCACGCCACACTCACCTCTAGTGATGGGATTTCCGGCTCTTTTTAGAGAACTGGCTCTTTCGGCTCAGCTCACTAAAAAGACCCAACCAGCTCTTCAGGTTGTTTTGTTGCTTTAATTAATTTATTATTAACAATAATAAAAGGGGAAAAAGTGCGAGAGAGAGGGCGAGAGAAAGAAAACAAACCATGGCTCCCAATAAGGAGCCGGCTCGCGTCGTTCACTTCAAAGACCCGGCTCTAAGAGCCGTTTCGTTCGCGACCGAGACATCACTACTCACCTCGCTTCTGAGCTCAGACGCAGGTTTCACAGGTAAACTCGTGTGAAGAAGTTTCCATATTAAAATCTGTAATATTGCAGGATTTGCGAGGAGCCCGTCTCCTCCTCATTTCCTGCACGCGATACAGCTGCTGGCCTCAGCAGGTTGTGGCCTTCAGCTGTGGAGTTACTGAGCCGTCTTCATTCACCCCTGTGCTGTGAGCACAGCTGTGGGCAGGGCAGAAGGAATGAGAGTGACAGGAAGGAGTTTCCTCTGACGGGTGTCCTGGCTCAGGCAGGAGCTCCTCCACCCTGAGAGGACACGTGTGTTCTTCTGGACAGGCCAACAGGAGCAGATCCAGAGGTCTGTGGAGAGGCCGTGTACGACCTGGGATCGCTGAATCCATCGGGAACATTGTGAGGATGGATAAAATGTTTGTGCTGCTACAAGCAGAGAGTGTTGAGAGGCATTAAAGGCATCTGTTTTATGTCACTGTGATGCACGCTGGCTGCTTGGTCTAATACTATTAGTGTTTTGCACAGAGAGCAGCTGTGTAGAAATGAGTGGGAGAGGTCCTAAAGTCTCAAAAGGAGCAGTGTAATCCTCAGAGTACAAGGAAAAGCCTTCCTCTGCTGTGGGACATGCTTCAGTAATCCCTCTCTCTCCATCCAGCAGGGTGGAGATAATTGTAGATGCTTTGCATGGCTTTCTTTGAGAACATGGCTGGTGATGCTGTGACCCGAGAAGAGGGATGATAATACTGCGAACCTCTGCAGCAGCTGCCAGCAGTGAATTAGGCTGTGATTGTCGCTGAGAGAGGCTTTCCTTCAACAGCTCTTTCCTCTGAAGATACACAGGCATATAAAAAAGCTTCGAGTGAGTCAGGGCGCAGATAAATGTGTCTTTATGAGCTGTGCTATTAAAGCAGAGACTGCACAGTGCTGTTTATGCAGCAGCTTCTCGGAGGCAGCGTTACCTCCTGTAAACTCCTCTGAACATGAGCACTTTGTTCCTGTGAGCGTGGATCAGCCTCAGGCTTGCTTCAGCACACGGCACAATGTGTGAGAGCGGCTCGTCGGCACAGAGCCATCGGCACAAATGCAACAGAATGTGCTGTAACCGGGTGACACCACCGGGTGGGTGACACCACCAAGTCAGAACCAGGTGACACCACCGGGTGGGTAACACCACCGAGTGACACCACCGGGTGACACCACCAAGTCAGCACCAGGTGACACCACCGGGTGGGTGACACCACCGGGTGGGTAACACCACCACGTGACACCACCGGGTGACACCACCAAGTCA
Source organism: Maylandia zebra (assembly GCF_041146795.1). NCBI lineage: Eukaryota > Metazoa > Chordata > Actinopteri > Cichliformes > Cichlidae > Maylandia > Maylandia zebra. Next base: position 38,396,023 of record NC_135186.1, on the reverse strand, counting down.
GCACCAGGTGACACCACCGGGTGGGTGACACCACCAAGTCAGAACCAGGTGACACCACCGGGTGGGTGACACCACCGCGTGACACCACCGAGTGACACCACCAAGTCAGAACCAGGTGACACCACCGGGTGACACCACCAAGTCAGAACCAGGTGACACCACCGGGTGGGTAACACCACCACGTGACACCACCGGGTGACACCACCAAGTCAGCACCAGGTGACACCACCGGGTGGGTAACACCACCGCGTGACACCACTGGGTGACACCACGGAGTGAGACCATCGGGTGATACCACCGGGTGAGTCACAACGTGTCAAAGTAACACAACCAGGTGGGTGACACCACCGCGTGACACCACCAAGTCAGCACCAGGTGACACCACCGGGTGGGTAACACCACCGCGTGACACCACCGAGTGACACCACCAAGTCAGAACCAGGTGACACCACCGGTGGGTGACACCACCAGGCCAGCACTTGGGGTGACGGGGAGGCTGTACTGTTGACAGGTCTCCTTTCTTTAGAAGCAGGTGGATGTTAACTACACCCTCCTCCAGTCCGTAACCCTGAGTTTGTCAATAGAAGATAAATGTAAGAGTGCTGCTTTCTTTCCTTACTTTTATCCAAAGGAAACAGAAGTGGAGCAAGCCATGTGAGTATTGGAAGAATGATTTGTGATCATATGTAATCACATCCATGACTGATAACTGGAACACCTGCTGGTGGAGTCTGAGCAGCTGAGAACAGAGAGAAAAACTCACAAAACATTTAGAATCAAAGTTTCTTCAAGAGCGTTTCAGTCTCTGTGGTTTCCTCACACACACACACACAGTGGTAGTGTGAATAATTCAGTGATTATTAATATTTGAAGCCAAACGGCTCAGTGGATTAAAGAATCATCAGAGGAAGCAGAGAGAGAAATGAAGTCTGAGAGAACCACAGAGACGAGGACAGCCTTCGAAGAACAAGCACCATCAAACCGTTCATTGTTTCCGTTTACCTTTACTTGTTCAAACATCAAATCACTTTGAATCGTCCTGTCATACATTAAGAGCTGCTGCTTCACTGGCCACTCACCATCAGCAGAGCTCGGGCCATCAGCTGCTCAGCCTTCAGTCAGAAAGCTTTGATGGTGGACTTTAACCAAAGACTAGCATCAATGCCCAGGCTCTTCCAGCAGCCACCAGGCCCAGGATCCTCCAGCAGCCACCAGGCCCAGGATCCTGCAGCAGCCACCAGGCCCAGGATCCTGCAGCAGCCACCAGGCCCAGGATCCTGCAGCAGCCACCAGGCCCAGGCTCTTCCAGCAGCCACCAGGCCCAGGCTCTTCCAGCAGCCACCAGGCCCAGGCTCTTCCAGCAGCCACCAGGCCCAGGATCCTGCAGCAGCCACCAGGCCCAGGCTCTTCCAGCAGCCACCAGGCCCAGGATCCTGCAGCAGCCACCAGGCCCAGGCTCTTCCAGCAGCCACCAGGCCCAGGATCCTGCAGCAGCCACCAGGCCCAGGCTCTTCCAGCAGCCACCAGGCCCAGGATCCTCCAGCAGCCACAGGCCCAGGCTCTTCCAGCAGCCACCAGGCCCAGGATCCTCCAGCAGCCACCAGGCCCAGGATCCTGCAGCAGCCACCAGGCCCAGGCTCTTCTAGCAGCCACCAGGCCCAGGATCCTCCAGCAGCCACCAGGCCCAGGCTCTTCCAGCAGTCACTAGGCCCAGGATCCTCCTGCTCCACCAGGCCCAGGATCCTCCTGCTCCACCAGGCCCAGGATCCTCCAGCAGCCACTGGGCCCAGGCTCCTCTAGCAAGGCACCAACAAGTAAATCAACAGTGACTTCAACGGGCCATCACAAGGAAATACTAATCTCACCATTTTCAAAATGCCACCTAAAAAAGCAAACCCAGGAGTTGAAGAGGAGTTGGAGGAGATTAGGAAATCGCTTAATTTCATGTCTGATGAACTGAGCAAAGTGGCTAAACAACAAGGTATGCTACATGACCTAATGGATCAAATAAAACAACTAAAAAACCTCATAAAGGACAAGGACAAGAAAATAGACGACTTGGAACGGCGAATCGAGGACCTTGAACAATACACAAGAATGGATGATTTAGTCATAAGTGGTCTGGAGACGCAACACCGAACCTACGCCAGAGTAACAGCTGGCGGAGGTAAAGACGGTGAAGATGCCCCGGTAGAGGAGCTGCAAACGCTTGAACAGCAAGTGATAAAATTCCTTCAAACGAAGAATGTAAGTATTCAGAGCCATCATATTGCAGCATGCCACACGCTTCCCAGAAAAGACAGTAAAACAAAGCCAGCAATTATTCTTCGGTTTGTGAGTCGCAAAACAAAGATTGAGTTACTGAAACAGGGTAAGAAGCTAAAAGGGACTGGTGTGTATTTAAATGAACATTTAACGAAAAAGACTGCTGAAATTGCAAGACAGGCACGCAGCCTGAGAAAACAAAATAAGATACAAGCGACATGGACGATGAACTGCAACGTAATGATAAGACTAAATGGCAATCCCGAAGAAGCGAAAGTTGTGATGATAAGAGAACTCAAAGACTTAGAGCAATATAAATAATCAGGAATCTGCTATGGAATCTATTGGAAAAGTGACGATTGGATAATGAACAATGGGTATGGAAAGTGTTTCTGGCCTTATGGCTCAAAAACAATGGAAACAACAACAACAAAAACACATAAATGACAAGTTTGGACACAGATTATAGGTTTCCATTCGGAGATATTGAAGGGGAAGACTTTGATTATGAAAAGGACTGTCAAGGTGGTTATTTTGCCACACACACTGAGAAAACGAACTTCAAAACGTTTAACTATGCAGAGCACAACATGCATGACCCTGAAAGTAACATTGACCCAGATACCCACTTCTACAATAACACCAATAATACTTGTGAGTACTATACAGATGACCAATTCAATGTGAATATTAAAATGGCAAATGCATTGTCGGTCATACATTTCAATAGTAGAAGCCTGTATAAAAAATTTTCTAAAATTACAGAATGTTTAAGTAAGTTAAAAAAGTTTAACATAATTGCAATATCAGAAACATGGCTCGATAATGAGAAAGTTAGTGAAATGGGACTGGAAGGATACGAATTATTTACAATGAACAGGGTGAATAAAAAAGGAGGCGGTGTTGCTTTATATGTAGATAAAGTTTTGAAATGTAGTCTGATTGAATGCATGTCAAGCACCATAGATAACGTATTGGAATGTGTCACTATTGGCATACCCTTGGTTTTTAAGTGTGCTTTATAAATAAAGTTTATTATTATTATTATTACTATTGAAATCCATGTTGAAAAAGCTAACAATATAATTATAAGTTGCATCTATAGGACACCAGGTTCATGCCTTGAGATATTCAATGAAAAACTTGCTGCTATGTTTAGCAACCTAAATGATAAAAAAGTGCAAATAATTTGTGGTGATTTTAATATAGATTTGCTAAACCCAAATGGACATCAGAAAACAACAGATTTCATAAATACAATGTATAGTAACTCCCTTTTCCCTGTAATTATAAAACCAAGTAGAATAACAATTGATACAGCTACATTGATAGATAATATATTCACAAATAAAATTGACCATGAAATAGTAGGTGGACTTCTTATAACTGATATAAGCGATCATCTTCCTGTTTTTGCAATTTTTCAAAATTATTTTGGGATTAAAACTAAACAAAAGAATCAAATATTTGATATGATACGACATAGAACAACAAGAGCCATTGCTGCCCTCCAGGTGGACTTAAAGGAACACAATTGGAATGAGGTTTTTGCAAATGAAGATTCAAATAGTGCATATGATGCATTCTTATCAACTGTAATTTCACTATATGAAAAACACTGTCCTTTAATGAAAATCACTAGAAAGCATCACAGATCAAATAAGCCATGGATCACAAAGGGGATAGAAGATGCATGTAAAAAGAAAAATAATCTATATAAGAGATTCATAAAACAGAGGACAAAAGATGCTGAAATAAAGTACAAGTTATATAAAAATAGATTAGTAAATATTATAAGAACAAGTAAGAAAGAATATTACCACAAATTATTGGAGCAAAGTAGAAGTAACACACAAGAAACATGGAGGATATTAAACAGTATAATCAAAAAGGGCTCAAAAAATAAGAATTATCCAGATTATTTTAAAAAAGATAAAGATATTGTGCTTGATAAAACTAAAGACATTGCAAATGAATTTAATGATTTCTTTGTAAATGTTGGCTTTAATTTAGCAAAAGAAATTCCAGAGTCAAGAAATAATAACGACCTAAATAAACATATTACTCAGAATGTGTCCTCCATGTTTATTGGTGCTGTAACTCATAGAGAAATAATTAACATTGTGAAGACATTTAAAAATAAAAAGTCCACTGACTGTTTTGGTATTGACATGATATTAGTTAAAAGTATTATCAGAATCAGAATCAGAATGGGGTTTATTGCCAAATGTTGAACAGGTTTACAACATTAGGAAATTGCTGCGGTGCTTCAGTGCAAACATGCTGTCATAAATAGCACTTAAATAGACATGGAAAAAAATAAAAGTAGGGATAAGAATTAAAAGTGCTACGTTGAAAGATATGTGCATGAGTGCAGGTGGTGATCAGTGCCAAACATGGAATGATGCAGTGACACAGCGTAGGGTCATGTGTTAGTGGTGGGAACAGTCATATGGTTATTGTTCATGTGTCCAACAGCAGAGGGGAAGAAACTGTTCTTATGGCGAGAGGTTCTGGTGCGAATGGACCGGAGCCTCCTGCCTGAGGGGAGCAGGTCAAACAGACTGTGTCCAGGGTGAGAAGGGTCAGCTGAGATCCGAGCTGCACGCCGCAATGTCCTGGAGGTGTACAGGTCCTGCAAAGATGGGAGTCTGCAGCCAATCACCTTCCCAGCAGAGCGCACAACACGCTGCAGTCTCTGTTTGTCCCTGATAGTGGCTCCAGCGTACCACACGGTGATGGAGGAGGTGAGGATGGACTGGATGATTGCAGTGTAGAACTGCATCATCGTCCGTGTTGGCAGGTTGAATTTCTTCAGCTGCCTCAGGAAGTACATCCTCTGCTGGGCTTTCTTGATGACGGAGGTGATGGTGGGCTCCCACTTCAGGTCCTGGGTGATGGTGGTACCCAGGAAGCGGAATGAGTCCACAGAGGTGATGGGGGTGTCAGTCAGGATGATGGGGGGGAGTGGGGCTGTGTGCTTCCTGAAGTCCACAATAATCTCCACTGTCTTCTGGGCATTCAGCACCAGGTTGTTGTGGCTGCACCAGGACACCAGACGTTCAACCTCCCTCCTGTAGGCAGACTCGTCCCCGTCCGAGATGAGTCCAATAACGGTGGTGTCATCTGCAAACTTGATTAGCTTGACAGACTGGTGGGTGGAGGTGCAGCAGTTGGTGTACAGGGAGAAGAGCAGAGGAGAAAGAACACAGCCCTGAGGGGAGCCGGTGCTGATGGTCCGGGAGTCCGAGACATTCTTCCCCAGCCTCACATGCTGCTTCCTGTCCGTCAGGAAGTCAGTGATCCACCGGCAGATGGGATCAGGCACATTCATCTGGGAAAGCTTGTCTCGGAGATGGTCTGGAAGGATGGTGTTGAAGGCAGAGCTGAAGTCCACAAACAGGATCCTGGCGTAGGTTCCTGGGGAGTCCAGATGCTGCAGGATGAAGTGTAGGGCCATGTTGATGGCGTCATCTACAGACCTGTTGGCTCTATATGCAAACTGCAGGGGGTCCAGGAGGGGGGCCGTGAGGGTCCTGAGATGGGAGAGAACTAGGCGCTCAAAAGACTTCATGACCACAGATGTCAGAGCCACGGGTCTGTAGTCATTTAGTCCAGTGATCCTAGGTTTCTTGGGGACAGGGATTATGGTAGAGGACTTGAAGCAGGCAGGCACATGACATGCCTGCAGTGAGGAGTTGAAAATGCCAGAAAACACTGGGGCCAGCTCGTTTGCACAGTGTCTGAGGGTGGCAGGAGACACACCGTCTGGGCCGGGAGCTTTCCGAGCATTCAGGTTCTTAAACTGCTTCCTCACATCTGCTTCATGAATATGAAGAGTTGTGGTGGGAGGAGGTGGTGTGAAATCCTCTTTTGTGTGGGGTGAGGAGGGGGGTGTTGTAGGTGAACGGTTTGAAGGTGGTGATGGCTCTATGGAGGGGGGAGAGGTGGGGGAATTAGTGTCCAAAGTGTCTCTATTGTTGGGGCCGTTGGAGGTGTGAAGGCTGCCTGATGGCTCGTCTAAACGGCAGTAGAAGTCGCACTATATATTATAGAATATATAGTGCAACCTTTCGCATACATTTGTAATCTGTCCTTTCAAACTGGTGTGTTTCCCTCACAAATGAAAATAGCAAAAGTTATTCCAATCCATAAAAACGGAGAGAGATGTCAGTTTACCAATTATAGGCCAATATCACTGCTCCCACAGTTCTCAAAAATTTTAGAAAAGTTATTTGTTAATAGACTTGATAAATATATTGAGAAGCATAATCTCCTAAGTGATAACCAATATGGCTTTAGAGTGAAAAGGTCCACTTCAATGGCAGTGATGGAACTTGTTGAAGGGATATCTAATGCTATAGATAATAAGGAATATACTGTTGGTGTTTTTATAGACTTAAAAAAGGCGTTTGATACAATTGATCATTCTATATTAATGAATAAACTAGAGAGATATGGCATAAGAGGGATAGCATACAAGTGGATGAAAAGTTACCTGGATGAAAGATATCAATATGTCGAATTCAATAATGTAAAATCTAAGCAGTTGAAGGTAACTTGTGGTGTTCCTCAGGGCTCTGTGCTGGGCCCTAAATTATTTATATTATATATAAATGACATATGTAGTGTTTCCAAACTGTTAAAATGTGTATTGTTTGCTGATGATACCACTCTGTACTGCTCAGGTAAAAACTTAGAACAGCTTCTGACTGCAGCGGAAAAGGAGTTAAATATATTAAAAAACTGGTTTGATGTAAATAAGTTATCATTAAATATAAAGAAAACAAAATTGACTATTTTTGGCACTAGACAAATGAAAAATGTATCTAAAATCAGGGTTAATGGAATTGAAATTGAAAGAGTGTACGAAAATAAATTTCTTGGAGTGATAATTGATAAGCTGAGTTGGAAGTCTCATATAAACCATGTGAAAACAAAAATGTCAAAAACCATTGCTATTCTCTATAAAACAAAGCATGTCCTGAACAAAAAATCATTATACACACTTTATTGTACTCTGTTGCTTCCATATATGACTTACTGTCTGGAGATATGGGCTAATGCATGTAAAACGAACACTCTTCATATTTTCAAGTTACAAAAAAAAGCTATAAGAATTATAAACCAATCAAACTATATAGAACCAACTAACGTTTTGTTTATTAATCTGAATACCCTGAAATTTTATGATTTAGTTGAATATAAAATGGCACAGATAATGTATAAAGCACAAAATAACTTGCTTTGCCCCAGTACTCAGAAGCTGTTCAAAGTCAGAGAGAGTCAATATGACTTAAGGGGAACAGATTTCTTTAAAAAAAACAAGATAAGGACAAATATAAAGCAGAGATGTGTTTCTGTTAGAGGAGGTAACCTGTGGAATAGTTATGACAGTGATTTAAAAAGGTGGAGTTCATTCTCCTTGTTTAAAAACACGTTTAAAAATAGAGTAATAGAAAAATATAGAAATCAAGAATGAAAAGAGCAAAAAGGAGAAAAAAAAACAACCTCTTGATTCTTTTGCTTTGATGTAGTTACTTATCTAAGGTGGAAAGTTTTTTTTTTCTTTGTTTTTTTTTTTTTTTTTTGTTTGGTTTTTGCTTTGTTTTATTATTTTCTTCAAGCCCTGTGTACAGGAGCTGCATACAAAAAGAATATTTTGTGAAAAGGGTTGGCGTAATAAGCAAATGCTTCAGCCAATACCTTTTGATTAGCCTTGTCTCATGCTTTCTTTCTTTATGGTAGATTTTTGTTCTGTTTTCACTGTTTGTTTGTTTTTGGTTTTTTTTCACTGTTTTCACTGAGATTTGAATTTGAATGTTAATCAATAAAATCAATAAATCAATGTCCTCCTGCCCAGAAGCAAGTTTCAGAAACAGGAAGCAAACATGATGAAGGTCCGACTATCATTAGGTCCAAGTGTTGTTGCTGACTGTCACTGGGTCAGAGTGTTGTTGAGTCTAAGGTCTAGACGGTGCCTTTACGTGATGAAATTAGGGCTGCATTTGATTTGGATAAAAACCCACAGTGATGTGGAGGGAGGCAAAGAGAAACTGGCTTCTTATTTCCACTCTAACTGTGTTTGTCTTACACACTCAACCAAAGAACAAATACACAATTCAACAAAAATTCAGTTAAAAATCAAAATGAATCTTCGGGCGAACATAAAAAAACCCTCTGATTTAAAGTTATGTTTTTCACATCTCAAATAAATAAATAAATAATCCAGTAAGTATCTACATCACTATGGAAACAAACAAGAAAAGAAGGTCAAAAATTCCCTCCAAACAAAATGTATAAATTTTAAACGCACAAATCAGTCCGTGCATGATTACATCGCCCCGCCCATCAAAAAGTCACCTGTGTGAATATATCGCCTGTCGTCGGTTGGAAAGTGTTTACTATCAGCCAACCTTAGAGGCGGAGCCACAGAGTTTGCTTTTTTTCACGGCACAGTTTGCTGACTCCTGCTAGCTTTACCGCAGTGAAGGTTTAATGTTGGTCACAGGAACTTGAGCTAAGCGTCATGGGGATGCTCCGCCTCTTTGCCTCCATGCTAACGCGCCGGTGTGCGTGGGCGTAATCGTTTCATGCGTGCACTGCTCCTGAAAACATTTCTCTGCAGGTCAGTCTGTGAAACGCTCACGTTTCCACGGTGACAGTAGCGCTACAGAGCCGCGTGTTAAACGAAGCAAAGAATTTGTGTTTTCTAATTGAATTATTGGAATTGCTCGATGACTCACTGCAGCCCTTCGTGTCTGCGTGCACTCGTGACTCATGATGGGAGTGGAGGTGAAGCAGACTGGGGTTGAGTACCATCAACCCTCAGCTGGCCGAGGCTTTGAATCGGAGCTTCGGGCAAAGCCTCGTCCTCCAGCTGAACCACCGCAGGGACATCTACAGGAAGAGCGTCTCGCACCACGACAGGTCGGGCTCCATCTTCTGTGTGCAGATCCGATCATCGTCGTCATTTATTCGCCGCGCAGCAGCACATTTCATTATCTGCTGCGAGTGTGTCTGCTGAAAGGTTCACAGGTCTAATTGCATTTATTAATTATAAGATAATGGGCTCATGCAAATAAAGGAGAAAGGTGAAGAGGAAATATGAAGGTGAGCAGCGAGAGAGAACCGAGCAATCAAAGAGAGGAAACCAACAAAAACACAGAGGTTTGAATTATTCCAGCTGCTCTAATTTGACTCGACGTGAATTATTAATAGAGCAGAAGGCAGGATGCTCGTCACACTTCCATCAGCTTTATGGCTGTGTGATGTTTTCTGTCTCCGATGGCACCGCAGAAGAAGTCTCCTTTATTATTAGTACAACAATGAGCAGCCAAAGCAACAGGAGCGAGGAGGCGGGTCCCTCCGCCTGGCGGTCTTCAGCACAATGAAGAACAGACTGGGGCAGTCTAAAGAACACCTGAAAACCAAAGCTGATCACTGATTATCGTCCAGTCACAAGTCAGCCAACAGCACGTACTAACCACGTGGTTTAACCGCGGTGGTTAGTACTGTTGGTCGTCCTCCATCTTGGCTTTCTGGGTGGAGTTTATGTTCTCTTCAGGTACACCAGGCTCCTCCCACTGTCCAAACACATGCACTTAATGGGGTTAGCTTAACTGAGTCCCATTGAGACTCAGTGTGTCATGTACCAGAGAGACTTGTTCCACACAAACAGACAACAATAAAATGTACACAGTCGTATCAAAGACAAGTTTTTCACAAAAACATTTGTACGTCGTTGGAAGTCTGTGAAATCGAGGAGCTTCAGGTGCTTCTGTAACGTCTTCCATGAAGACGGAGCAGAGAAGGACAACGCCTTCTTCCTGAGCTCTGCACGAACCGATGGAACGACGAACGTGATGATGTCTTGAGAGTGCACTCTGTCACCAAACTGTGTGACATGTACTCTGATAAATCAGAGGGCAGTCAACCAGAAATAGGCTTTCGTGTAAATGATGTCACCGCGATCCAGGAAAGGTCAAAAAGTGGCAGCAACGAGTCTTTTGTTGAAGTGAAAGAGAAACATGATGAACTTCAGCCTCAGTTTAATAGCTGGTGACTTAAAGGAAAGACTGTCATCAATCACAGCACCGAGGCCACAGTTTCATTCAGTGACATTTAAAAAACATAGAGGTGAATGGTTTTCTGTGTCTGCTGCTGGTGACCTGTCCAGGTGTACCCCCCACCCTCTGGATAAGGCCATGTCTTCCGTCCACACTGAGACGGCGTTTTCGGTCAAGGAAAGCAGATACTTTTGAAATGGAAACGATAACACATTTTATCATGTGATGCAGTCATGTGACCAATTAAACTAAGATGGCATTACACAGCAGTTGTTTTGTTTGACAGCCCTATTAAAGATTAATAGGGCAGTCTGTACGTGCTGCAGACAGCTCTTTGTCAAATTCTTTAATTCTCACTCGCTTTTGCAACTTTGTACTTTTGTGTTACTCGCAGCAACGACTCCACCTCATCGTTAGTCCATTTAACAAACTCGGTGCTTTTCCTCAATTTTCTTCCGCGACGTTTCAACGAGCCGGAAAGTAAATAAGCGGCAGACAGAAATGAGGCAGGCCGAATCTTCTTGCGTTGTACGCATGCGCAGGACTGCAACGTTTTCGACCGTTTCATTGTGGATGAACAAGTGTTTGGAAATGATTAAAAACAATAGTGTGGAGCGTTTTTAGATGAAAACGCTGTTTTCAAATGTATTCGGATTAGTGTAGCCTAAGAGAAGCTTTGAATGTTTATAAGGAAGCGTTCAGGTGTGATCCCACCCTGAGTTGGTACTTTCTCATCCATCTTCTGCCTCAGTGGTCTAAGCAGACACCTCTCTTTCCTCTCGCTCATTAACCTGAGATACCTGAACTCGCCCACTCCTCCTGACCCCTTTTTCATGAACTGTGATGGAGCCGTCACCATGATTGGAGGTGTTAGTTCTCATCTGTGGTGCTTCACTCTCGGCTGAATGCTGATCTGGATCACTGGATAAACCATTGCAGACATATCGTCTGCAGAAAGCTGAGAGAGCCTCTGCCTGTGCTCGTAGCTGTCGTAGAGAAAGAAGGTGGGTCACCAGCACAGAAGATACACAAACTCACATTATAAATGTTCAAAATGTATTAAATGGTTGAAGGTCAGTACCAAAGACCTCCCTCTGCCCAGTAGTCGAGACAAAGAAAAGCTGCCGATTAAAAAAAAGTGGCACAAACAGGACGTGACCAGTTAAAGAGTTGGGGAGAAGTTTAAACAACACAGATGTGTAATCATCGATAAAGCACGAATGAGGTAATTTCCTAACAGAAGTGTCAGATCGTTTATTTAAATGCATTTCTCTAGTTTGCATCCAAACTCCACCTCCTGACTGGAGGTGGAGTTTGGGGTGGTGGATGGGCGTGCAGCAGGAATCCAACCCGCCCTGAGCGACCTCCGCGGTCGGAGCTGTGAGAGGCGGCGTGCTGGATTAGCTTGGCTCCGAGGAGCACAGAAGTGGTGAGGAGACAATTAGAGTGAGAGCTGAGGAATTAGCTGAGAGGAGGCGTGAGGCAGTAAAGCCTCTGTGATGGATGCTTAAATATTTCATGCTTGTTTTGGAGATTCCTTAAGTGCAGACGCACAGAGAACGCTAACAGGATCAAGTGTTCGTTTCAGGATTATGAGGGATACACACAGCAGCAGTGTCTGTGTGAGCGCTTCATTTATCACACAGAAGCTTCAGCTGGACCTCAGAGAGGCAGGAGAAGGGCGCCGTCATGGCGAGGAGGCTGCTGCACATTTGCTGCTGCACAGGCTTCACGTAAAGCAGGGTCATGCTTTTGGACTGAAGACAGGTTCGTGGAAATGTCACAGCTTTTCACCGTTTTTCGGTATCATATAGACAAATTAGATGTGAGAGATTAGCAGTCATGGATGATAGCGACTGAGGTCGCAGGGTTCGTGTTCACCCTCTTCAGGTCTTTATTTGACCTGACTGTGTGTCGCTGTGTTGTCACAAGTGATGGCAGGGACTCAAGCACAGAGCAGGGTTCAGTTCCACAGTTTATTTACACAGTCACCAGGTGCAGAATATATACGGTGGTGGAAATCCAGGTAGGGGAAGCTCTCTCACACTCACTCTCAACTTCACACTACAACTAACACACGTCCACACGGCGGTAGGTCACAGGTCCGGGAAAACTATACACAAAAGACATCGGTTACACAGAAGCACAGATTAACACAAGAAAACTTCACTGAAGGCTCACTCAGTCGCACAATCATCCAGCGATGAGACTGCCTGCGTCCCAGCCTTAAATGCAGGCCAACAGGTGTGTGGGCCAAGGGCGGGAGCAGTAAGCTCCACCCAGGCGGAGTGGCGAGAGAAAGGGGGAGAGTGTAATCAAAAACACATGTAGCCTTGCAGGGCCGGCCGGCAGACGCGGGACCATGATGTTAGCAGGATTACTGTTAAACACATCGGAGACGTCCTCAGGGGTCGGGCTTGGATCCCTTTACAGACGTCCGGTACCTTCAGATGTACGCACCAAAAGAAATGAAGAGAAACCGGGAGGAATTCTGGTCAGTTTCCAGCTGTGATGGAGAGATGCAGTTTGTTGTGTTGCTGACAGGCAGACTGACTGAATGATGATCTTTGTCCTTCATCCTGATTCTGAAGGGTTTTCATGAAGAATCATTTCTGCGCAGCACGCAGAGGATGGATCTGTTTCTTCCTGAGGATCTTGTCTTGGGACGCTCTTTAAGCATCCGCTGCACGAAGGACTCGTTTGTCTTCAGTGCTTGTGTTTCTTACTGTCGGCGTGCTTTTGCAGTGAAGCACACAATCCTGCGGTAAATCATCAAAGCAGCAGAGCTGATGAAACTCGGTGCAAACGCTGTAAAAAGGTTCGTGTGTGTTTGTGAGAAGACACGACTGCCCGACGCTTCTCTGAGCTCCGGCCTCACCGGTCACTCTCCTCTTCCTTTGTGCCCACGAGCACTGAACTCATAATCAGCATTTCAGGGTTTTTTAACTACAGCAACAGAGCAACAGAAGAGAGAGGAGGTGGAGGTGGAGAGGAGGGGAGATGTGGTCCCGATGTGAAAATGGGCGGAGAGCTCAGCTGAACACCATAAAATATTCTGTGTGAAGACTCCCGAGCTCCCGGCAAGACTCCAGCATGCACAGGGAAGGAGGCAGCAAGGAAAGACAGAAAGGAAGGACCGAAGGAAGGAAAGAACCGGGCGAGAGATGAAAGCAGCTGATTGGAGCTGGGAGGTGGAGCAGTGAAGAGCAGCAAGAGTGGAAAGGTGGAGGAGAAAATAAATGATAATGATAATAGCAGACCGAACGTGACCATGGTGAGAGTCAAAAACAGGAAGTTTGACCTCCTGCCTGACGCACCTGCAGCTGCTTCCTCCACCTCTCTGGCTGCGGAGGCTGCCGGTGTTTAAGTGGAGCAGTAAATTCATTTTTTTAGGGTGAAATAATCCAGAAGCACATAAATAGAAATTACAGTTTTTGCCCGTTGCCTGAACACATTTTGCAAAACTTTGCTCATTGTGCCAAAACCCTAAACACAAGTAAACATGACACAACACTGGGAAATATACCATTCACATCTGCACCAAATTGAAACTCTACTCTCAAAACCTAAACTCTGCTATCAAAACCTAACATTCCTTTGTCAAAATGTAACTCTGTTGACAAAATGACACATACTTGCATCATATGCAAACACTTACAGAGCAGGAGGAACACACTAGTCTACTTTATATAAAGCACTGCAGTCTTTGATTTCCATTGTTCATTCAGAAGGCATATTTTCAGGAGACACATTTGCAAACACCCAAAAAAGCAAATAGACCTACTCAATATTGTACATTGCAGTACCATGAATTCAGATAAAGCAAAAAAAACCAAAACAAAAAAACCCCCATAATACAGTAATAGAAAAAACACTATACTGTAAACAAAAAATCATGACAATTGTGCATACGTGGGCTCATGGATCCCGCCGTCTGTTGGGGTCTGGCCACAGGACCTCATCAACATCGCAAGCAATGTCTTCTCCCGCTGGGCACCGGGGAAAATATCCTCTTCCATGTCAAAACCATCCATGGATTGCTGTCACCTGAATGTCACCGCAGGCCTGTTCCATTGCCTGCAGAAGAGGCATGCAGGCATGTAGTTGGCGGTCATATACACGCCATCTCCAAGCCGAAAAAAATTCCTCTATAGGGTTTAAAAATGGTGAGTAAGGGGGCAAGTATACCACTTCAAGTTGACTTTGGTTGGAGAACCAGGCCTGGACCAGAGCAGCCCGATGGAAACTGACATTATCCCATATCACCACAAACCTGGGCTGATCTGCTCTGTTCTGTACAACTATATCATGGAGAGCATCTAGAAATGTGAGTATGTGTTGGCTATTGTATGGACCTAGTATTGCATGATGGTGCAGAAGCCCTCGAAGGCATATGGCGGCACATAATGTGATGTTTCCCCCGCGCTGCCCTGGGACGTGCACAATTGCCCTTTGGCCAATTACATTACGACCCCGTCATCTTGTTTTGCTCAGGTCGAATCCAGCTTCATCAATGAAAATGAATTCATGAGGCTGTGCAGCTCCATCCATGGCCAAGATTCTCTGAAAAAAAGGGGAACATATCACTGTACTACAGTGCTACACATACAGCACCCTCACCCCATCACACAGGTACCTGTGTAGCTCTCAGAATGGATCCATGTGGTACTGATATGGTACATATTCAGCTGCTACTGGACTTCACCAATACTCTATTGTAAATGTAAGGGACAGTTACACGTACCCGTACATATTCAGCTCGAAGTCCTTTGACCCTGTCACTGTTCCTCTCGAATGGGACTCTGTAGAGCTGCTTCATGGTGATGCTGAGTTTTCCCAAGATGCGTCTGATGGTGGTGATGCTCACATGGTCTATGTTGCTGAACACTCGCCTGTCTGCAAGTATTTTCCGTCGTAGCTGGTGGAGACGGATGGCATTGTCTGCCCTCACTAGGTCCACAACAGCAAGTTCCTGCCGTTGTGTGAACAGGCGTTGGCGTCCTCCCCCAGAAGGTCTTCGAGTCATTCTAGAGAAATACAACCACATATTGTCATCGGTTTGCTTATTTTTCTTACAGTACTTTACTGTATATACTGTATCATCCACTGTACAACACTGTACTTCAATATAAGTAATCATGGTATGTTTCACAGAAACTACCACTTTGGCTGCAAAAGGAGCATTAGCACCCTGCAGTACCCTGCACACTTGATATGGTAACTGTAGAACAGTACTATAAAAACCATCTGAGTAGAGTAGAAGGCAGTGAGATGAAGACAGACCTGTTTTCTAGTCGGAATTTTCTTATTACAGATGCCACTGTGAAGCGGCTTAGATGTGGGTGGACTCTCTGCCCAGCTTCCCTCATAGTCAGGCCGTGGTTGATGACATGGTCCACCAAAGTTGCTCTTATATCATCAGAAATATGGGTCCGTGCATGGCCTCTTTGACCTCCTCTTCCTCTTCCTCTTGCTCTCCCTCCATCCATGCTTGCAAAGTTCTTGAATTGGCTAAACTGAGGGCTTTTTGTGGTTGGCTAATTGGTGTTCAGTTTTGCAAGTAAGTGCCTTCAGGTGTATATTTGAGTGGTTGCAATTACCCGATGTGTTTTGTATTTTGGATACATGTGTTTTCCAAATGGCACCCTGAAATTTCATTTTTGAACGAAGTGTCTTATGTATGAAATAGAGTGTAGTATGCAGGACCATGTGTGTTGCATAAAGGAGTAAGTGTGTTGCATAATTGCAACCAGAGTGCAAAGCAGCACTTTTGTTTAAGGTATGGGTACATGTGTTTGGGGTATGGTAACAAAAGCTTCAAGTTGTGTTACTTTAGTCTAAGCATGGGTTTATAGTGTTCAAGCAACGAGCAAAAACTGTAAGATTTCCCTGGATTAATATTGTGACGGCTGAACGTCGCCGCTCCTTTGCCTCTCTCAGCCGCTCTCTATGAATCTTCATCTCTCAGTTTTGACCTTTAAGACCTGATTTTAACTTAATAAAGGCGGCTTCCTGTGAGCTGCAGGTGGAGACGGAGTCAGAGGGCTGAGTACAGCAGGGATACATCAGAGGGAGGCAACGAGAGGCACGAAAGCATAAAAGAGTGAAAGACACAGATGTTGGGATGTAAAGGAAGCGAGGAACATAAAACCGAAGCTGGAGAAACAATAAGAGGACTGAAGAGGAAAGGAGGCAGAGGAGGAGACGAGAGGAAGAGTGGAAGAAAGAAGGGGATGTGCTGAGGAGAGAGAGCGAGGGTGAAACCGGCTGGGGGCAGGGAGGAGGTTTGACTGCACTGCGTTTTCTACACTTGGTTCAAAGTTGCAGCAGCCGATGCGCTCGGATAAGACGCAGGTCACATGACTCTCCGCTGCGTGCTTCTGTTCGTGTTTCCTTCTACACCCCAGATGTCTGCCATCCTCCCCGTGGTTCCTAAATTAAGGTTAAAAAAGCAGAGCTTGCTCCTCACCCGACTGCTTCTTCTGCCGCCTTAGACCTGGTTTTAGATTTAGGCTCGGCTCAGGCTTACGGCGGGCGCTGTTTACAGGCTCAGGCGGGTTGCTAGGTTACAAACCTGTCTTCTAGGCGTGGCTGTGTTGACAGCGCCTCCTGCTGTCTCTAAAATCACATACGTGACTAAAGTGCGTCACATGACGGTTCAAGTTTGAAAATGTCGCATTGAAACTGAAGCTCGCGTTCACGCGGCCTCCGTGGGAGGTCACAGGGCTACGCGTGCCTCCTGCAGTCTGGTTGCTGAACAGCTGGAACGAGTGCTCCTCCTCATCTGCCACAATAAAAATCAAACAAACTAAAAAAAATGTTTTTACAAATTTGCCACAAGTCCCTCCCCTTCTTGATTTTGATTGGTTGGTGACAGTGATGAACTGAGAGTGGTCAGCGGGGCCGGTGGTTATCTGCTGTTGTCAGGTGCTTCACTGAGGTGTGTGTTTGTGTGTCTGACTGAACTGATTCTTCTCGCTCAGGTACACCAAGATGAAAACAGCCACCAACATCTACATCTTTAACCTGGCACTGGCCGACTCGCTCTTTCTGGCTACGCTACCTTTCCAGGTACGACATCATCTGCACGCGTGCAAACTCTGTAGGTTAACCACCTGTTCCTCTAGGAGCTCCGGCTCTGTGACCCTGAGCAGGATAAGTTGTGTGATTCACGCTCAGACTCTGCTTTCTGGATGTTTCCAGGGCACTGATTTGTATCTGGGCTTCTGGCCATTCGGGAACACTCTGTGCAAAGTGATGGTGTCCATCGACTACTACAACATGTTCACCAGCACCTTCACGCTGACGGTGATGAGCATGGACAGGTACGTGGCTGTGTGCCACCCTGTCAAAGCGCTGGACATGAGGACTCCTCACAAGGCCAAGGTACGTTTTATCCTGCTGTCATAAAAAGCCGCCGCTGTGACATCACCGTCTCGCTCCTATCAGAGGGAAACTTTGTGTTTGTTTAGTCTAAATTAGTGAAACGTTATGAACCAGTGAGCAGCTTCCCTGACCTTTCTGACAATAAGCTGTCTTCAGCCAGAGGAGTTGCCTCCTGCTGGTCATTGTGTAGAATGCAGGTTTAAAGAACTTTTCAGAGGTTTTCTACGTTATTTTGACTCTTTTTATAGACGTATCAGGACCTTAAAATATAAAGCCCTGATTGGCTGTAAACCCCTTAAAGGCTGAAATATAAAATTCCAGTTTTCTCGAAATGGAGAGTTTATTGATCCATCTGACAAATTTGTTTTCAAATTTTAATTTCCGTGTATGACTCTTAATTTGTGTAAAAATGATGATGTGGAAGTCTTAAAAACATTAAACTGTTCATGTCTTCATGTGTTCAGGTGGTGAACATCTGTGTGTGGGTGCTGGCGTCCGCCTTCGGAGTTCCAGCGACGTTCCTGGGAAATGTGGAAGAGCACGAGAACAGTACGCCACGCGCACGCACACACACGCGCGCACGCACACGCGCACACACACATCTCAGTGTCACCGAGGACCACAGGCTGCAGATCTGACGTGTACGTCCTGCACAGCTCCACGTCTACATAAAACCATTATCATCATCAGCTGCAGCGACCTGTTCCCATGAGCACTTCATCTGCCTGCACCGTAGGGCATTGAATTTAATCACAGCTTCGGGCTGTAGGGGAATTTAATCCTAATGACAACTACGAGTGAAACATGGCTGTTAACGCTGTAGCACAGCACCCTCACTCCTCTCTGTTCCAGTGAGAAGCTCTGACTCTGTGATGTCTGTTTCCTGCTTACAGCAGATAGACAGACTTTAACGCTAGAACATGCAGACTGCTGTTATAATGTATCTGTATAGCGCTTTACTCGTCCCTAAGGACCCCAAAGCGCTTTACACATCCAGTCATCCACCCATTCACACACTGGTAATGGCAGCTACCTTGTAGCCACAGCCACCCTGGGGCGCACTGACAGAGGCGAGGCTGCCGGACACTGGCGCCACCGGGCCCTCTGACCACCACCAGTAGGCAACGGGTGAAGTGTCTTGCCCAAGGACACAACGACCGAGACTGGGGCTCGAACCGGCAACCTTCTGATTACAAGACAAACTGCCAACTCTTGAGGCACGATCGGGTTAGCTATTACGCTAAGCATGTCCCGCCTCCTTGGAGCGTAAAGATCCTCAGTCTCTTATCTCTCCTGAGGACACGTTAGTGGGTGGAACAAAGAAGAACCTGAAGTGAGGCAGAGGCTGAATTAGAAGGCTGTACTTCGCAGCGAGACGTGGCCATGCACTGATCTGAACCTTCAACACAGAGCGTCCCTGCACAGACTGCACCTTCAGATACTTCCATAAAGATGAAACCCTAATTAAATACAGTAACGTGCAGCTTTACACACTGCTGCCTGCAGAGAGGGTGTGATCAGTATCTGCTCCTTACTGCTGTCACTGCGCGCTGTCTGACTAATGCTGTTAACCAATGTCAGCATGTCTTTATCACCACTTTGACTGAATAATAAAGCAAATAATGCAGAACTAAACTAAAGTGACACGAGGCTTTCATTTAAAAGGAGCCTGCACACGTGCAGGTCAGTGTCGCCGTACCGGTGCAGATCACGAAAGACGCTGCATCGTGTTTTATTCATGAATGCACTGCAGCAGCAGCTCTGCACCACAGCCCTGCATCTTGGGGTAAACTCATTAATCACAGGTTTGTCAGCCGGGAGGCCCACGGAGCTTTGTGGTTGCTTTTCACAGTCACAGGGATTCCACTAAGTTTTTATACCTAAACTCTTAAAATTCACCAGGTTATATAATAATTTCATCCTCAGATGATCACTGTAATAGTATAATAGGTAACATTGAAGACAGGAGTAGCTTTTCAGGCAGACTGTGGTCCTAACGTCACCGCGAGCTCTGGCAGGACACCAGCAGACTGAGGATACAGGTGCCAGAGCCATTACTGCGCCCCTTCAAAGGGAGGCGGGTGCTCAGGAAGGCCTCTTGGACGCCTCCTCTTAGAAGTTTTCTAAGCAGACCCAGAACTCACTGGAGAGACCTCATCTCTGTCTTGTCTGGCTGTAAAAACCTGGATAGTGGAAAATACTGCACGGGAGGAGCCCAGCCTACCCTGTTGCCAGTACAACTTCGCTTTGGATAAGAAGAAGGAAGCTGGTGCACGGCCCTGCTATGTACACATCGAGCAGGAGCAAGTTTTTGATGCTCACCGGGCTGCAAGAAGATTCAGCAGCATCTCTGAAGAGTTTACCCTCAACCAATCAGCACAGACTAATCAGCGATCACTCCCAGAGGAGGAACTTGTTAGACTCTGAGCAATAAGGTGTGCAGATCAGTGCAGCCTGTCTGCAGACGTGTTAAACTTTCCAAGAAGGGAGTTGAACGCTGTGTTTAGCATTAGAACTCACTCCATCAGGAACATGTGGCCGCGTGCTGCTTTAGGTCTGTCTGGGTCAGCGCGGCTCGCCATCGTCAATAGAGCATCCACCTGTGACGGGCTGGGAGCGAGACCATAAACCTGCTTCGTCGCAGCACTGCGGGAAGCCACGTGCACGGCTTTGCTTCAGTCAGGCCGGATCAGGTTCTGTTCCCGTCAACTGTGCTGAGCTCAGCCCTGACAAGCTTTTCATTTTGGCTGTAGCTCAGGTGGCAGAGCCGGTCAGCCACCAATCAGAAGGTCGGTGGTTCGATCCCAGGCTGCCTGCTGGCTGCATGCCAAATATCCTTGGGCAAGAAAGTAACCCCACGTTTGCCTACAGGTGGTGGTCAGAGGGCCCGGTGGCACCAGTGTCCGGCAGCCTCGCCTCTGTCAGTGCGCCCCAGGGTGACTGTGGCTACAGTGTAGCTGCCATCACCAGTGTGTGAATGGGTGGATGACTGGATGTAGTGTAAAGCGCTATACAAATGCAGGCCATTTTATTAAAAGCTGAGGCATGGCTGCAGATCAACTGCAGGCGCGTTAGAGTCAACTCAAATTCGTCTCTCTGCGTGAGACGTCTCAGGACTGCTGAGGTGAGTCTTCAGACAGCGAATGGCCGAGCAAAGCGGGATGTTATCAGGCTTGCCGTTTCCTCATGACTGGAGTGTTGATGAGTGCTGACCTGGTGTGAAGGCCCGACTGGGCTGGTAAAACAAACTTTGTTTCACTTTTCTCAGCTGTTTTTGCTTGGCTGTGTCTCTCTCTGAAGTCTGTGCACAAACATCCGTAATTATGAAACCCACTGCGCTCGTTCCCAGGACGTACTCTGAAGCCTCTTTGTTGATGCTGAGCATGTCTGTGCTCTTTAACCTGCTCTCTGCTGCTCGTCATTAATAATGTGTTTCAGCGGCGTTTACCTCACTTTGTCCTTCAGCGTTTGGCGTTTTGACTGGCTGCTTAAGCTTCGATGGAAATTCTCATCATTATTTATCGTCTGGCGTAAAGACCTGGAGCACACAACAGCACTCCAACATATCGGCAGGATCTGTCAGAAGAGCTCTGATCCCCTCCCAAAAACACAAGCAACAAATTGCAAATGTTGGGCACTGGTGAGGCTCAGACGGACTTTAATCACTAACACGGCTCGTTTGGTGACATCTGACATGCTCTCTGTAGGGAGCCTTCAGCAAAGGTTTTAAAATGTTCATGAAACTGAATTTATTTGTTTTTCTGGACATGAACACAATTATTTTGAATCTAGTCTCATATTTTGTCATGTCCTGGGTCAGTTGACCCACTGTTTTGATGTCATTTTGTATTATGGTTTATGTCTAAGTAGGGGTGGGCAATAGAAACGGTATGAAATTGGCCAACAGTAGAGATTTTGACTGTACCGCTCTACCACGATAGCGCATATTGATGGTTTGTTTGTCTTGGTCAAAAGCATTAGGGGTTAGGGTTAAACAACATCATCTGCAAATTATGTTGCGCGACAGTAACAGTGAAGAGACGAAGCACGTTTTGGAATATGGGGAAAGCCAAAAACTGCGCTTCCTCCACTTCCGTAACATTGATTCAATAATGTTGAATTCTCTCACAGCTGCTCTGTTCCCGTGTTGTTGCAGTATATTAATGACCACTAATGGGAATAAATGGCCTGTATTTGTAAAGCACTTTACTCGTCCCTAAGGACCCCAAAGCGCTTTACACATCCGGTCATCCACACATTCACACACTGGTGATGGCAGCTACATTGTAGCCACAGCCACCCTGGGGCGCACTGACAGAGGCGAGGCTGCCGGACACTGGCGCCACCGGGCCCTCTAGTAAATAGTAACTATAATTAATTACTTTTTCAAAGTAACTTGCCCAACACTGTTAATGACTAACCTTGTATTGTGGATGGATTATCTCAGTTGTTCTCCTGACTGAAGTTTGGTCCGTTTACAGCATCCTGCTATGCGATTGCATTTGTTTAACCATCAGGAACCTTCACGTTAACTTTTATCAAGTGGAAAAAAGTTAGCGTTCATACTCCAGCTTCACTGTGTATATGCTATGCTAACATAGCTGTGTAGCTAGCTACCACGTAGCACATCATTATATACCAGCTAGCCCAACTTCAGTAACCCACAAACGTCACTGCTGTTTAGGTTTCTGTCTCCATTTGGGTTAGTTTAGGTTAATTTTGTTTTTCTTTGACGTTCCAACAATAAAGTTGTGTGTTTGTGTCAAGTCCTGCCTGACATTTGGGTCCAATCCTGCCTGCTCCACATACAGTTCATGACATATTAGCTCATTCATGTGTGCAAGAAGAGAAGTTCTGGAAGTTCTGGAGGGTTGATGTGTCGGGCTAATGATTCCTGTTGATTTGTTTCATCATAAAAACTTGTGAGACAGTCTTAGAAACAGGCGACGGTTTATATTAAAATGACATGAATTCAAACCGCAGGTTGATTGGTTACTGGGCTGATGAGTTACCTCTGAGTCTTGCAAACATCCAAACAAATGCAGAAAGCGTTGAATGAGCATTTACTTTATTTATGTTTATTGTGTGAACTCTAAAACAGCTCGTTGGAAAGCTTTAAAGGAAATCCCAGTCTGATGGCAGGAATTCTGATCAGAGGCTCTGGCTGAGCGTGAGCGATTCAGTTCAATTTTATTTATATAGCACCAAATCACAACAGCAGTCACCTCAAGGTGCTTCATAGATACAGAGAAAAACCCAACAGTCATATGACCCCCTATGAGCAAGCACTTTGGCGACAGTGGGAAGGAAAAACTCCCTTTTAACAGGAAGAAACCTCCGGTTCAGGGCGGGGCCATCTGCTGTGACCAGTTGTGGTGAGAGAATGAAGACCGGATAAAGACATGCTGTGGAAGAGAGACAGAGATTAATAACAGATATGATTCAATGCAGAGAGGTCTGTTAACACATAGTGAGTGAGAAAGGTGACTGGGGTGTGAACAGATTCTGCAAATGAGCTGAAAAAGTGCAACAAGAGCCACTGAGCACGTGCTAGAGGACAGAGCTCTGCTCTTATTGGTGCACAGACTCCATTTACCCATTTACAGCAGAGCGCCAACGGGCCGCCGCTGAAGCAGCCTGTAGCACAGTTAAAACATCGTCGTCATCCTTTCTGTTCTTGTCAGCAGGTCCTGGCTTTGAATCACAAACCAGGACACGAAGCCTTGTTTCTGCTCCAGATGTTCAAAGGTATGAAATGGTTGGAAAGTTTACGTGTTTGCCACATCTGCTCTCAGACGCTGCTCTTCATTCCTCTCCGTATAGACCCGGCGGTTTCTGCTAAATGCCTCCACCTGCTCCTTCTCTGCACTCTGAGCCCACTCAGGCACTCATATCTGGTGATGTAAGTCACACGCGTTGATATTTATGAACTCATATAAATGAACAACCCTGCAGGCCTGTGTGAGAGGGAAGAGTGGAGCTGAAGCTCAAACATAAACGTTTGTCTCCTAAAAAGGTCAAAATATCCAGAGAATGCTGCTCAGTTCAGTCGCACGCACAAAAAGAAGCTTTTCTCCATCTAAAGGCATCTACACACCAACCCTGAACGCAGACCAACACAGACCAACACAGACTCACACAGATTCACAGAAACTCACACAGACCAGCACAGACCAACACAGACTCACACAGACCAACACAGACCAACACAGACTCACACAGATTCACAGAGACTCACACAGACCAACACAGACCAACACAGACTCACACAGACTCACACAGACCAGCACAGACCAACACAGACCAACACAGACTCACACAGACCAACACAGACCAACACAGACTCACACAGATTCACACAGACCAAAACAGACCAACACAGACTCACACAGACTCACACAGACCAGCACAGACCAACACAGACTTACACAGACCAACACAGACTCACACAGACCAACACAGACCAACACAGACCAACCCTACTCACACAGACCAACACAGACTCACACAGATTCACAGAGACTCACACAGACCAACACAGACTCACACAGACTCACACAGACCAGCACAGACCAACACAGACTTACACAGACCAACACAGACTCACACAGACCAACACAGACCAACACAGACTCACACAGACCAACACAGACCAACACTGACCAACACAGACTCGCACAGATTCACACAGACCAGAACAGACCAACACAGACTCACACAGACTCACACAGACAAAAACAGACCAACACAGACTCACACAGATTCACACAGACCAAAACAGACCAACACAGACTCACACAGATTCAAAGAGACTCACACAGACTCACACAGACCAACACAGACTCACACAGACTCACACAGACCAGCACAGACCAACACAGACTCACACAGACCAACACAGACCAACACAGACTCACACAGACCAACACAGACTCACACAGATTCACACAGACCAAAACAGACCAACACAGACTCACACAGATTCACAGAGACTCACACAGACCAACACAGACTCACACAGACCAGCACATACCAACACAGACTCACACAGACCCACACAGACTCACACAGACTCACACAGACCAACACAGACCAACACAGACTCACACAGACCAACACAGACTCACACAGATTCACACAGACCAAAACAGACCAACACAGACTCACACAGATTCACACAGACCAAAACAGACCAACACAGACTCACACAGATTCACAGAGACTCACACAGACCAACACAGACTCACACAGACCAACACAGACCAACACAGACTCACACAGACCAACACAGACTCACAAAGACCAACACAGACTTACACAGACTCACACAGATTCACACAGACCAAAACAGACCAACACAGACTCACACAGACTCACACAGACTCACACAGACCAGCACAGACCAACACAGACTTACACAGACCAACACAGACTCACACAGACCAACACAGACCAACACAGACCAACCCTACTCACACAGACCAACACAGACCAACACTGACCAACACAGACTCGCACAGATTCACACAGACCAGAACAGACCAACACAGACTCACACAGACTCACACAGACAAAAACAGACCAACACAGACTCACACAGATTCACACAGACCAAAACAGACCAACACAGACTCACACAGATTCAAAGAGACTCACACAGACTCACACAGACCAACACAGACTCACACAGACTCACACAGACCAGCACAGACCAACACAGACTCACACAGACCAACACAGACCAACACAGACTCACACAGACCAACACAGACTCACACAGATTCACACAGACCAAAACAGACCAACACAGACTCACACAGATTCACAGAGACTCACACAGACCAACACAGACTCACACAGACCAGCACATACCAACACAGACTCACACAGACCCACACAGACTCACACAGACCAACACAGACCAACACAGACTCACACAGACCAACACAGACTCACACAGACCAACACATACTCACACAGACCAACACAGACTCACACAGACCAACACAGACTCACACAGACCAACACATACTCACACAGACTCACACAGACCAACACAGACCAACACAGACTCACACAGACCAACACAGACTCACACAGACCAACACAGACTCACACAGACCAACACATACTCACACAGACTCACACAGACCAACACAGACCAACACAGACTCACACAGACCAACACAGACTCACACAGACCAACACATACTCACACAGACTCACAGAGACCAGCACAGACCAACACATACTCACACAGACTCACACAGACCAACACAGACTCACACAGACCAACACAGACCAACACAGACCAACACGACTCACACAGACACACAGACTCACACAGACCAACAGAGACCAACACTGACTCACATAGACTCACACATACTCACACAGACCAACAGAGACCCACACAGACCAACACAGACTCACACAGACCAACAGAGACCAACAGAGACCAACACAGACTCACACAGACTCACAGAGTCCAACACAGACTCACACAGACCAACACAGACTCACATAGACTCACACATACTCACACAGACCAACAGAGACCCACACAGACCAACAGAGACTCACACAGACCAACACAGACTCACACAGACCAACAGAGACCAACAGAGACCAACACAGACCAACACAGACTCACACAGACCAACAGAGACTCACACAGACACACAGACTCACACAGACTCTTTCGGCTCACCTGTACTCACCTGTGTGTCTTTCACTTCCTGTTTGTGTTCCATGTCGATAACATCAAATCAAATCAAATCAAATCACTTTTATTGTCACATCACATGTGCAGGTACATTGGTACAGCACATGTGAGTGAAATTCTTGTGTGCGAGCTTCACAAGCAACAGAGTTGTGCAAAATACAAGAACGTAAACAAGCAAAATACAAGAATGGCTACATCTGAAACTAATAAATATATGTACAATATATAATGGTATATGCATTTCTGGATGTGTATACTAAATATTTTTCTACCTGTGTGTGTGTGTGTGTGTGTGTGTGTGTGTGCACATATTTTACAGATTAAATAGAGTAAACAATAAATAAAATATATAAAAATATACAGAGTTGAGACATGTGCAAAACAGTGGCATTACTGTACAGTATGGAGTGCATAATGTTAAAGTTCCAGTAGTGAAGCTGAGGTGTCTATGACGTGTTCAGCAGTCTGATGGCCTGGTGGAAGAAGCTGTCTCTCAGTCTGCTGGTACGGGACCGGATGCTGCAGAACCTCCTTCCTGATGGAAGTAGTCTGAACAGTTTATGGCTGGGGTGACCAGTGAGTCGGGTAGTGCAGAGCAGATGAAGTCCCTGACCAGCTTCTCGAAGCATTTGCTCACGATGGGGGTCAGGGCTACAGGTCGCCAGTCGTTCAATGAGGAGGTGGTGGAGGATTTGGGTACAGGGACGATGGTGGCCATTTTGAAGCAGGCTGGGACTACAGACAGAGAGAGGGAAAGGTTGAAGATGTGCGTGAACACTCCAGCCAGCTGAGCCGCGCATGACTTGAGGACGCGGCCGGGAATCCCGTCCGGACCAGTAGCTTTGCGTGCGTTCACCTTCCTGAAGCACCTCCGCACATCCTCCTCAGACACAGTGTGCTGTCTGAGGAGGTGCTGTCCCCATTCAGGATTTCTGCTCCCAGATCGCTGCCCAAAGCTCGTGGTTACAGGTGAGAGCGAGGTTGCCCCTCCCCCCCAAAAATGGATTTTTCTGCAGTTGGTTTTGGCGTGTTTGCAGGGTGAGCTGATGAAAGGCGTTCAGCCTCATAAAATCCATCCTTAAAACAGTTTCTGTGCACGCCGCTCTCTTTGTTCGCCGTGACTCGCTGATTCGAATCGATGCTGGAACTTTTCTGACATTTATTTCTGCGCTGAACTAATCGTTGGGACACGTGGCCGCACGCAGCACACTTATTAGCTGCTGAATGGAGCGATGTGCTGCAGCAGAGAGATCCGGAGTGCGGCAGCTCCTTATTGATCGGCCTGCAGCGACGGCCTAATCCCATCATCGCTTTTATTAGTCTAAGCTACATGTGCACCGCCTCCTCTGCTGCCTCCTTCTCCTCTTCATTGCCTGTTTCTCCTCCTCTGTTCAGCTTTGCTCTGATTTGTTTTCGTCCTCTTTTCATCCTCTTCCTCACCTGTCGGCTTCAATCACTACACATTTCTCCTTCCCGTCTCTCTTTCATCTCTCGTGAGTTTATTCTTCTTTATTCTCATCTGTTTAGTTTTACTTCCAGTTTAGATCTTTGTCTTTATCCCCTGCTGCATTTAATTTCAAACTCCTCCTGTCTCACATCTTCGTTCCCATCCTCCTTCTCCATCTGCTCTCCTTCTTCCTGTGTAATTCCACCTCGTTGACCTGCTCTTGGAGCTTCGCTGTGCTCCTCTTCCTCTTCTGTCTCCTCCAAACAAACAAAGGGTCGAGCAGCCTCAAAGCTGACGGCTGCAGGCACCGTCACAGCTCGCTGCTCACAGTAATTGGGGTCAAAAGCCTTGCACAAGGACAGGGCGGCAGGATGGAGGCCAGAATCAGCAGCTCCCTGCTGTCAGACCGATCTGTCCAAAACAACACGGCGACAGGTGCTGCAGACTCTTCAGAGGGTGGAGTTATCGCAGCATCCACAAGCACAGAAAGGTGGGTGGAGCTTCAGTGACATGCCCCGCTGGTTTGTGATGTTTTACTGCTGCCACCATCTTGGTTCAGATACGAAAAGAGCAACACGGTGTTAGCCAATCAGCATGCAGTTTCATACCGCCAATCCATGATGACTGAGCGTGAAGTCATCAGCACTGATTACGGAGGTTCTGTTTCACATACACTTCTACAGGAAGACTTATCGCCATCTGGTGGCCATCAGATAGGATTTTGGCAGAGGTGCTTCTGCATGGCGTTGTTTTCCGGAAACCAACCAACAAGTTTCTATGACATGGATGATACGAAACATCACGGCACATTTGTTCGTCTCCTGAGGAGGACCGCGGTCCCGATGAAAGACGAGAAAACTTGAGCAAGTATTGGCTGCGGTTGTGACTGAATGGCGACACCTGTGGTTCAGGAGAATACTGCAGCACCTTAACAGCGAGCATAAATAGAAGTGACCGTGTGATGATGTTGCAGACCCAACGTGACCAGTGGAGAGGGTTTACTGAGGACGTGCTACCTGCAGATCTGTATCTGGTACAGAGTAGAGAGACAAACAGATCGCAACATCTGGATCTTCAGACCTGACACTGATGCTGCTCTCTATGAAGATCACAGCTTTCCACTTTGATAGTTTAACCTGACTTTTGCTTTTTTACGGCACTAAAGGAGAAAAACTGGGATGACGTGGAATTATCTGAGTCCTAACACGTGGCAGGTTTGGACCAAAGACTGAACAGTGATCAAGCTTCCACCTGTCAAACATCGACACGCGGAGGTTTGGACCGAGCTGCACAGGTGGGAATTTAACTGCCCTCGCGTGTTCAGGTGGCAGCACATCAAGAGCCAATCACAGCAAAGCTACACGTCCCGTACTGTGTAACAAAGAAAGGAGAAAGCGATGAGGAAGGCTTTTTCACTCTGAGCGAGAGACAATCAGCGGTTGTCACGACGATATCAATATATCTCTTAAATTAAAATTGACAGAAATAGTGAAAGAATCAGGATCAGACGTGAGGCGCTGCAGACAGAAACAGAAGAGGTCACGTGAAGGAGATTGTAGGGTGGTTTGTGGGCGGAGCTAGAGTGGTGTGTTTAAACTCAGCATTATATAGGGTTAAAAATCTCCATAGTGTTGTCAGCGACATAAAGTGCTGAGACTGTTGTGTGATGCACTGATGGGTGAACGCTCGAGCAGACGCAGACCCTCTCTACTCTAAAGCACCTCAGAGTCAATCTTCTGTCTCCGTCTCTTGAGGTCCAAACTGGGGTGGGCGGGGTCAACCCACTACGTCACATTTACTGTAAAAATGTGAGACGTGTCCAAAGATCCGTCACTTAGTAACAAAGAGCCGTTACTGAGTGAGTGCA
Organism: Maylandia zebra; assembly: GCF_041146795.1. NCBI lineage: Eukaryota > Metazoa > Chordata > Actinopteri > Cichliformes > Cichlidae > Maylandia > Maylandia zebra. The sequence continues at coordinate 38,366,264 of NC_135186.1, read as the reverse complement.
GGCTGACCTTTTCCAGAACTGCGACACACTGCAGCGGTGTCTCTGATTTCCACCAATCACAGACTGAAAAGTAGATCTGTCCACCGTCACATGACCTCTGAGCACACTCGGCTTGTTCTGCACTACTGTTGGCACGTTGTCTTAGTAACTGACACACACATCTGGGAGACTCACAGATGTGGGCATGATGGAAAATCATCCCTGTGTAGTGCCCCAGTCGTGGGTCTCTAAGGCTGCACTGTCCTCGTGCGTGAGGACGTGGTCATTAATTTATGGTCTTCCAGTGTGAATGAACTTTGACCCTCCGTCGTTTAAACCTTTTCCCGTGTGCAGAACTCACACACCTGTGTAAGTGATCAGTGCTCTCCTCTGCTCACTGCAGCGCTTCATTTTTACTGAGACACATTCACGTCGGGTTTAGAAATGAAGAAGCAGATACTTTGATAAAAAACCTGATAGTAGTCAAACTAAACGTAAAACACAGACTCTGAAGTACGAATATCAAGTTACTCCAGAGTCCAGGCCCAATCTCCTCTACGCTTTAACCTCGGCTGTACTAAGAGCATCTGTTGGATGATCTCAGTGCTGTTTTCAGGTTAAATATGTGGAGGAGGTTGCCACCATTTAACACTTTAAAAATCTTAAAACCAACACGATAATGGACAGGGAGCTGGTGTAAGTTTGTCTTCTAACACCTGTTAAAAGACGTGCAGCAACATTTTGGACTAACTGCAGGCGACGGAGAGACGAGTGTTGGAGACCCAAACAGAGAGAACTGCAGTAGTCCAGTCTAGTGGTGATCGATACGTTTGTCCAGGTCTTTAGGAGGAAGATGAGACATCGCTTTGGCAATTTCACCGAACTGATGAAAACTGTTTTTCACAGCTTGGTTCTCTCATTTAAAGATCCGACTAAAGACACTCTGAGGTTTCTAACAGTCTGAGAATGATGACAAGCGAGAGGACCGAGGTTCTGAGTTAGCTCATCCAAAGGGGCGTGGCCTCCAAAAACAATCAGTTCAGTCTGGTTTTTGTTTAGGGTGAGAAAACTCTGTGTTAACAGCTTTAACATCATGTAGACGGTTAAGCAGAGGCTGCAGTGGGACATATTTGGAAGTGTGTGTGGTTATTGCTCTCGCTGGCTGAATCGCTGTCATGGCTTTGCAGAGTTTGCTGTGACTTTTTCATAGGACATTTTCTCAGGGAAGGCTGAATTAATGGTGACAGGAAGTGTTTGTGCTAACTGTGCAGTGTGAAAATGGTTAGAAATTAGAAACAAAGTGCTGACCCTGTAGTTAAAAGTAGGCTGTAATTAGTGTGAAGTCTCCGCGGACTGTAAAATGCTCTTAATTCATTACAAACACACTTGTTGGATCAGGACCCGTCTGATTGGTGCAGAGCTCGGCCGTGGCTCGTGCTCCTGCACTCAGGCCTCAGGAATAAAAAGATCTGCCTGTAATCTGCATTCTTCAAGCATATTAATAAAACATCAAATCCAGCTAATGTCAGCAAACTTACCTGCCAACAGGTAATCAATCATTTTTAGGCCCGTTTGTGGCGTCTTTGGCGAATCGATGGCAGGCTCGGAGCTCGTCTGAGCAGGAACAGAGTCAGGCGCTGCCCCTGACTCCTCCCAGCACTTTAACACTAAACCCTGTCAAAGTTCTAGATGAACATGACCGTTGGTCTGAGCATCTTAATCTCAGTAAAGACCTTCACAGGGTGCGAGTAGGACGAGTCCATCAGAGGAACAGCTCAGAGAGGCTGAGATGGTTTGCACATGTGTGGAGGAGGGAGGGTGGAGGATGAAGGTGGACCTTTATTTAATGGACAGGTCAGTTAATCGAGGTTGATTGGTAACTGGGGTCACATGACTCGATTCCGGTATGAAACGTTGCGTTTCTGGAAGGAATTTTTTCCGATCTTTGTGAGTTTGGGCTCTTCCTCCAAATGAAGGATGAGCTGTGGTCATCGTTCTCAGTGCTGGACTTAAAAGACTAGTATGTGAGCTCAGGTCTAAGTTGAGTCTTTAAGGTGCAGTTTTCAGTTATTTAGTGAATGCAGGTGATGAAGGTGAACTGATGAGGGTGTGCTGCAATCAGGTATCTGACCTGCTGAAGAAGGTCGGAGCTGTTTTAAGGTGCAGTTGTGAACCGTGGCTGTTTCTCGCTGTGATGTCCCACTGACATGCCTGTGTTTGATTTGGAAGTGTGTTGGTTTTGGATTTCCAGGTGTTTGCGGTGAACTTTTGTTCTTTTTCCTTCTGCTGTCTCCTCCGTTGGGTTGTGGCATAACTCTGCAGTCATTACTTTCTTATCTCTCCATGGGCTCAGACACATTTATCTTCCTGTCTGCCTTCTCCAGCTGCAGACTGTATTATGATTAAACTGATTAAACCAGCTGACTCTCCTGTCACTGCTCATTCATACATTCATACCTTTTATCCTTTGCACCTCCCATTTTTCTTTTCGCTTTTATGTGCCTGTTTCTGTTATTAGCATACTAATTAGCATTTTTAATAAGCACATTAATATGCAGATATCAGGGACGTTGTTCCCTGTAGGTTCTCTTCCATCCTGCCGGCTGCATTGCAAATGAGTAGCTGGAGGTTTACTCCTCTCTGAGTGCAGGACTGTGGATCCTTGAACTAAAACTGGAGCATACATCCAATCAAAAGCAGTCTAACACACACGATTCTCCACCAGGAACTCATGAGGACAAAGCGCTGCCGTATACTCGACGTCAATTCAATTCAATAAAACTTTATTGATCCTGAAGGTTGACCCCGAAGGAAATTGGGTTAAGGCTGCCGACGTTTGCCAGCGCCGACTTACCCTTCTGACCATACATACATTACACAAACATCACATGGGGAAGACAGGTCAGAGAGGTATAACAATGGAAGATGCACCACATGAGGAAAGATAAGGAGAAAAAAATAACTCCCCCCAGACTGAGCTCCAACAGGGAGATCAGTTTGAGAACAGAAAAAACACCTCTGCACATGAAAAAACTCTAAATACACCAAAGAAACACATGACAAGCAGCAGGGGGGTAAAGGTGAGAGACAGCCGATTTAGACAGCACATCCAGGCGTGCGTGCGCTGGTCTCCTTGATCCACCGTCAGCATCGGAGGGGAATAAACGTCAAAGGCGTTTGGAAAGGGAGGGGGGATGAGTGTGTGTATATCAGAATATGTATGTATGTGTGTGTGTGTCCAGAGCTCAGCTGAGACAGTCTCCTTCACCCTGCTAGGCTAAGTAAACAGTCTTCCAGCCAACCCAGGTGGCCTTGCATGAATGGGAAGGGACAGACTAAACACAGTCGTTATCAGGGTGTTGTTGTTCGGCTCCAGCCTTGAGACCACAGCTGGCGCCGAGAGGGTATCCGCATGAAGTGATGGTGGTTTTTACAGGGAGTGCAGAATTATTAGGCAAATGAGTATTTTGTCCACATCATCCTCTTCATGCATGTTGTCTTACTCCAAGCTGTATAGGCTCGAAAGCCTACTACCAATTAAGCATATTAGGTGATGTGCATCGCTGTAATGAGAAGGGGTGTGGTCTAATGACATCAACACCCTATATCAGGTGTGCATAATTATTAGGCAACGTCCCTTCCTTTGGCAAAATGGGTCAAAAGAAGGACTTGACAGGCTCAGAAAAGTCAAAAATAGTGAGATATCTTGCAGAGGGATGCAGCAGTCTCATTCAAAATAGTCAACAGGGTCGCAAGAAGCGTGTGGAAAAACCAAGGCGCAAAATAACTGCCCATGAACTGAGAAAAGTCAAGCGTGCAGCTGCCAAGATGCCACTTGCCACCAGTTTGGCCATATTTCAGAGCTGCAACATCACTGGAGTGCCCAAAAGCACAAGGTGTGCAATACTCAGAGACATGGCCAAGGTAAGAAAGGCTGAAAGACGACCACCACTGAACAAGACACACAAGCTGAAACGTCAAGACTGGGCCAAGAAATATCTCAAGACTGGTTTTTCTAAGGTTTTATGGACTGATGAAATGAGAGTGAGTCTTGATGGGCCAGATGGATGGGCCCGTGGCTGGATTGGTAAAGGGCAGAGAGCTCCAGTCCGACTCAGACGCCAGCAAGGTGGAGGTGGAGTACTGGTTTGGGCTGGTATCATCAAAGATGAGCTTGTGGGGCCTTTTCGGGTTGAGGATGGAGTCAAGCTCAACTCCCAGTCCTACTGCCAGTTTCTGGAAGACACCTTCTTCAAGCAGTGGTACAGGAAGAAGTCTGCATCCTTCAAGAAAAACATGATTTTCATGCAGGACAATGCTCCATCACACGCGTCCAAGTACTCCACAGCGTGGCTGGCAAGAAAGGGTATAAAAGAAGAAAAACTAATGACATGGCCTCCTTGTTCACCTGATCTGAACCCCATTGAGAACCTGTGGTCCATCATCAAATGTGAGATTTACAAGGAGGGAAAACAGTACACCTCTCTGAACAGTGTCTGGGAGGCTGTGGTTGCTGCTGCACGCAATGTTGATGGTGAACAGATCAAAACACTGACAGAATCCATGGATGGCAGGCTTTTGAGTGTCCTTGCAAAGAAAGGTGGCTATATTGGTCGCTGATTTGTTTTGTTTTTGAATGTCAGAAATGTATATTTGTGAATGTGGAGATGTTATATTGGTTTCACTGGTAAAAATAAATAATTGAAATGGGTATATATTTGTTTTTTGTTGTTGCCTAAGTTGCCTAATAATTATGCACAGTAATAGTCACCTTCACACACAGATATCCCCCTAAAATAGCTAAAACTAAAAACAAACTAAAAACTACTTCCAAAGACATTCAGCTTTGATATTAATGAGTTTTTTGGGTTCATTGAGAACATGGTTGTTATTCAATAATAAAATTATTCCTTAAAAATACAACTTGCCTAATAATTCTGCACTCCCTGTACTTTAGTGCGAACAACTCATATGAATTTCAAAGCAGTTCTACAGTCCAACACTGGTCGCTCAATCTGCCGTTGGAGAGCCGTGAGCTTTCTATGATGTTATCCAAACTTACGTTCCGTGATGTTGTCGTCCTTTTTGCTCTAAGAGCAGGTTCTGAGAACTCACGACCACAGTACACTCCCCCAAGATGTGATCGAATTTGCGCTCACAGTTGTTGTTCGAGCTAGCCCCAGATGTAATCCAGTTTTTCACTCAGAGGTCTTGTTCTGAGTATTCACGGCAGCCGTGCGTTCTCCAAGATCTTCTCCGTGCTGCACTCAATGAGCCCATTTTGAGAAACTCACGCCTCGTCCCATCATTTCAATCCCAGCGGGCAGCCTTGTGGGGGTTTGAACAGCCGGTTCCGCTTCCTTAATTCTTCGATAAGTCAGGGCCAAGCCAGCTCCGATCAGCCAGAACCCTGTTATCATGGTTCCGAATAGGTAGATATCTTCAGCACTCAGGCTCACTCAAGCCCAGACTTCTCATTGAGAAAGGGGTGTCAATTGCATTTAGGGACCAGTTGATCCATTCCATAATTCTCTTTTAGGTTTTAGAGTACAGACTGTGAGAGAGTGTTCCAGGGAAAGTAATACAAAAAACACGAGACTAGACAAGGACACAAGAGGCTAAGCAGGGAAGCTAAGGGAGAGGAGGAGGAGGAGAAAAGTGCGACCGCCTTCGTCAAGAGCAAGAGCAGATCTCTCACTGTGAACTCATAAAATCACGTTATTCAAAACAAACCCTGCCGCGTACTTCTCTGTTTGAAAGTGTAACTCGTCACACTAACATATTCCACCTTTAATAGAACATCAGCCGCTGTCCTTGACATTCATGCCAACAACACATACACCGACCAACCTACATCTCCCCCTGCCCTCCCCCTTTTTCTCCCGTATTTAATACTTCTTCTTTATTTCTCTTTTGAACTTATAGGTTTGGAGTGCATAGTGGCTCTGCCCGAGCCAAAGAGCCACTGGGATCCCGTCTTTGGTACCTGTGTCTTCGTCTTCTCCTTCCTCATTCCTGTGGCCATCATCAGCATCTGCTACAGCCTGATGGTCAAACGCCTGCGCAGCGTCCGCATCCTGTCTGGCTCCAAGGAAAAGGACCGAAACCTGCGGCGCATCACCAGGATGGTTCTGGTCGTGGTGGCGGCATTTGTGGTGTGTTGGACCCCGATCCAAATCATGGTCCTGGCTCAGTTTCTGGGCTTCAACCTGAGTAGCCTATTCACAGTGGTCCTCATGCACTTCTGCATCGCACTAGGCTACGTCAACAGCAGCTTGAATCCCGTGCTATATGCCTTCCTCGATGAAAACTTCAAGCGCTGCTTCCGAGAGTTCTGCCACCCGTCTCCATTCCGCCTCGACCCCCAGCAGTCTGGCAGAATGAGGAGCATCGCCAGGGAGGTGGCGGCTGCCTACAGCTGCAAAGCCGGAGACGGCGGGGGGCTAGGGGGAGGGACGCCGAATCCAGCATGACTAGGCGTGGAGCTCCCCTTGGTGGGGGTGGACCCCCCACAGAGGGGAGAGACCCATGGAACTGGGAACTCCAACACAGAATTGACTCAGATTACAGCTCTCTAGCGGCACGAGCCCTCCCGCCCCCCAATGAGGAGACTGGCCTGGGGCGGGGGGGAGGGCGACAAGGAGGATGAGTTTGAAAGGAAAAGGATTTAGGGATGGAAAGAGGGGATGTGGGGACAAGTTTAGAGTGAAGAGTAGCAGAGATGTCCGATGCCCAGACTCGTGTTTTGAAACTTTATGCGATAAGACGGACACATAAAATACTAAAATGCCTCTGGAAAAACTCTCATCCAGCTTCAAGAGAGCTGATGAATATTCATTCGAGCTCCAAAACAACAGCCTTGTGAAAAGAAACTGGATCTGTGGCGTCCCTGGAGAGATGACTCTGTGACGAGAAGGCAGGAGGTGAAGTGAATGTATGAAAATCAGGAGGAGTTAAACAGGAGCTGCCGATGCCAAATCAGAAACTCTGATGCTTTTACAATAAATAAATAGAACATCGGAAACTCTGGACCACGAAGACATGCAGAGAAGGAGCAGATCATTCCTAAAGTTTGAAATGCTTTCAGTCTGGAGAACTAGGACATTTTTGCTGTGATGGTTTTGGTAAATGGAGGCCACATAATGTAATATGCTGCTGCCAGCATTTTACTGGGCCAGAAGTGTGACTGGACTGATGTGAAATCTGCAGCTTGTAGAAGTAAAAGAGCAAGACGAGATTCTGTTAAATATGGGGGTCAGGTGAATGTCATTTCTTATTTGAGTGACATTTCTCAGCTGAGACTCAACAAACCTAAGACACCCATGGAAGGACACGTTTCCTTTGACTTTCTACATGGTGCTTGTGTGCGGGGGGGTTGGGGGTTTACACTGCACCGTGTTGCCAGATGCATCTCACAGTTAGATAAGGTGTTGTTTGGGATCTGTGGTGGAGAAACGCGTCGAGGTTTAATGACCTTTTGTGTTCGGAGATGCCATTTGTTCATTTTGTTCAGTGTTTAGGCGCTAAAAATCATTTTGGTTTAGGATTGTTGACTGTGGTTTAGATTAAAATGTGTCCACCAGACTCGTGAGCCTTTGTGATGAAAATCAGGAGTTGGAAACCAAAGGACAACATGTGTGTAACAGACTCACCAGCAGCTTTGACAAAATGACTTTGTTTGGCTCCCGATGGAAAAAAATCACAACTGAGATTCAGCGTTCAGACAACGCTGCCTTTCAGATGGACTTTTACTGGCAGATACAAAGTGAAATACATACCTGTTTGATCTGAGGTTAAAGACTAAAAACTGCAGCTCACACTTGAAGTGGGACATAAACAGCCTTACCTGAGCATCTGTGAATGCTGTTTCAACACTTCAACAGTGTGAGGTCTAAATAATCTCAATCCTAACCCCAACTCCTACCCTTCCCCCGACTCCTGCCCTGGCACCAACTCCTGCCCCCGACTCTGGCCCTGACACCATCTCCTACCCTGCCCCTACTCCTACCCTCACCCCGACTGCTACCCTGCCCCCAAATCCTACCCTGACTCCTACCCTGCCCCAGACTCCTACCCTGCCCCCTACTCCTGCCCTCCCCCCGACTCCTACCCTTATCTCGACTGCTACCCTGCCCCCCGACTCCTGCCCTGCCCCCGACTGCTACCCTGCCCTCGACTCCTACCCTGCCCCAGACTCCTGCCCTTCCCCCGACTCCTACCCTGACCTCGACTCCTAGCCTGCCCCGACTCCTACCCTTCCCCCGACTGCTACCCTGCCCCCGACTCCTACCCTGACCTCGACTGCTACCCTTCCCCTGACTCCTACCCTGCCCCGACTGCTAATCTGCCCTTGACTCCTACCCTGACTCCTACCCTGCCCCCCGACTCCTACCCTGCCCCCGACTGCTACCCTGCCCTCGACTCCTACCCTGACCTCGACTCCTAGCCTGCCCCGACTCCTACCCTTCCCCCGACTGCTACCCTGCCCCCGACTCCTACCCTGACCTCGACTGCTACCCTTCCCCTGACTCCTACCCTGCCCCGACTGCTAACCTGCCCTCGACTCCTACCCTGACTCCTACCCTGCCCCGACTGCTAACCTGCCCCCGACTCCTACCCTGACCTCGACTGCTACCCTTCCCCTGACTTTTACCGTGCCCCCGACTCCTACCCTGACCCCAACTGCTACCCTGCCCCCAAATCCTACCCTGACTCCTACCCTGCCCCGACTGCTAACCTGCCCCCGACTCCTACCCTGCCCCCGACTGCTACCCTGCCCCCGACTGCTACCCTGACCCCAACTGCTACCCTGCCCTTGACTCCTACCCTGCCCCAGACTCCTGCCCTGCCCCCGACTCCTACCCTGACCTCGACTCCTAGCCTGCCCCGACTCCTACCCTTCCCCCGACTGCTACCCTGCCCCTGACTCCTACCCTGACCTCGACTGCTACCCTTCCCCTGACTCCTACCCTGCCCCCGACTCCTACCCTGCCCCGACTGCTAACCTGCCCTCGACTCCTACCCTGACTCCTACCCTTTCCCCCCGACTGCTACCCTGCCCCCGACTCCTACCCTGACCTCGACTGCTAACCTGCCCTCGACTCCTACCCCGACTCCTACACTTACCCTGTGTTTTAGAAAAAAGAAAAAAACTTGAAAAAAAGTTGAATTATTTTCTTGTCTTCAGCCAAGACTTAGAGGAACATTTTTTTAATGACATGTTTTGCTAATGTAGGGTTAATGAGGGTAATCGGCAACAACGACTTCGATCTCTAAGGGTTAGGCATATGATACCTCACAACACAAGGACAAAAGTTAAAAGGTAAAGGTTCTGTTTCATAAACACTGAAAATGATCCCTGTAAACGTTTGTGTGTGCCCCTGAGTTCTGCAGCTCAGTAAATCTAACCCTGTGCCACTGGTCACAGATTTAATATAAAAGATGGATGATGTGAAGATCAATCTTGACTTTTCATTATCTTTCTTCATTCTGAGACGAAGTCATGAGCGAGGGTTGGATCTGACTCTGAACACCAGGTACACTGGTCACTCAGAGTAGCAGCCCAACCCCGATGTCCCGGTTCTTCGTGACTCTACTGGGGCCGCTATTCCCAAAACGAACATTGTGCTTTATCTAGTCAGACCTGAGTAGCGACTGAGACCATAAACTCATCACTAAAGAGTTCACTGAGCTCAGAGATCAACTGAACAAGATGTTCATTTTCTCATATACTTTTATAGACCAAACAGTCAACCCCTGCTGGACTTTAAAGGCAATGCAGGTTTGAGGTACTTCAGCGCTGGCTTCATTTTTCAGACTTTGAGCTACAGCCGTCCTTGTACATACGGACCGAGGTGGAAACAGGGAAAACGTAGTTTTACTGAAGCCATAAAATAGCGCCCCCTCACAAAAGCAGTCCTCTTCAAACACCTCACAGGTGCAATCAGAGTGGGCCTGACAGGGGTCAGATGACCCCAGATGTTCAGGAAATGCCACCTCTGGACACTGAACTGCAACTGCTGTCAGGTTTTTGGATATAGAGGCAGGTCGGGTTCGGGAGAGTTGAACTGTGGGTCTTTAAACAATGGGGGTGTTACCAGCCCCACAGGGGCGGAGCATGGGCACAGGGTTGCAGTGCCCCGACCCCAATCCAAGGGACAAAGGGGCTCTCTCTCTCTTTCTTCTTGGTCTCTTAAAGAGGAAACTAGCTGTGAAACAGGAACACATGAGCATTCCTACCATCCTGCACAGTTTCAGACAGCACTGGACTGCACAGAGCATGTTGGTGTGACGTTCGGGTACCACTGACAAAAACAGAACAAACCCTATGAAACGCTCATCGGTTGGTGTTTGTACTCTGATCAGTGTTACTGTGATGCTTTAAATCGAACTTTCATTTCTATTCGCTGTCACTAAATCTGATTAAAGGGTCCTTGGTCTCCTGAAGTTTATCTAACAAAAGTGCGAGGATGAATCAGAGACGTTGAGACTCATCTGTATGAGATGGGTTCTACGTTTAGCTGGATGCTGGTTGTTCTGTAAACTGTGCGGCCTTTGAGAACTTGCGTGTTCTGTTCGCGCCTCAGTATCCTCTTTGCTTTTATATTTGTGTCTCTCTATGAAGTTGGGTTTGCTCGTTTCGTTAAGACTAAAACAGGTCTGTTTAAGTAAAGTAAAGTAAAGTTTATTTATTAAGCGCTTTTCATAGACAGGTTTTTCAGAACGAGCATGACAGTTTGGTTTTGCCTGGTTTCGTTAGGTGCAGCCACTCTTAGCAGCACCTTAATTGCTTCTGTTGGTTTACTTTTGCTTTCGTTATGAGAGAAACATTTCAATTAACTTACATTGCCTTAAATACGAAGTGAAGTCTGTCACTAAACCTCGCTCTCTGGCTGGATTCAATGTGTTTTATGGTGCTTTGCTCTTAGTTATACTAGTTCAGACCTGTACTCTGAAACCGTCTGTGGACAGCACTCGTTCTCGCGGAAGATATGACATCTTCAGAAATGGCCAATCTCTCATCTGAAGGGAGACGAATATCTTTTCTTATTTGTATAACAGGTCGATCCTGAAACCAGTGTAAGAAACTGAAAATATGTGGATCTCAATCCAGTTTAGATTTTTTTCAGTACATTTAAATCACATATTTAGTACTAATACTTAATATTTATGAAAAATTTCCAGTTCTACACAATATGTAGTCTTACATTCATTATTGAGCCCTGTGCATCTGGATTCACTGTCTCAGATCACATGATAAAACCAGACGTGATGGAAAAACAGAGTAATTCCTGCCCCATATCATCCAAATACATAATATGCAATGAAACTTACAATAATGTTTGTGATGCACACACGGTACACCGGTTTACTCACAAATATTCATTTCAAAATCACAACAACAGCAGCAACAATCAGACGACTGCCTCTGAGCAGGCACTTGGTAACCGTGGGAAGGAAAACCTCCCTTTTAACAAGAAGAAACTTCTCGCACATCCGGGCTCAGGGAGCAATGTGTCGAACTGCTTTATGTCAACAAAGCTGTCTGGTTTTAAGCAGCACGATTCAGGTCATCAGTAAACTGGATAAAAGTGTCTTCTGGTATGACAAGAAATGAGGCTTCATGTCTGCCTTCGTGGCCCCGGTGCCGATGCAGAACACTGATCAGCCTTCAGAGAACGGTTGCAGCGGTGCCTTCAGCCACAGGTGGTTGTATACCTGCTACTCTGGACTGATGAAGGTAGTCTGTGACCTCCACCCACAGCTCAAACTGAAGCGAGTTTGTTTGCTGTTTTCCAAACATCTTCATCATGAAGTCAGGTCCACAGCATGAATCAGAATGTGAAGTGTATTTAACATGCTGCATCAGTGTGACTGTAATGCAGTAGCACCTCCAGGACTCCTTCCAGCTGAAGGCTGGTTTGGAGGTCCAAAGCAGGACCCAGAGTCATCGGCGTAAACGTCTGTCTGAGGCGTGGTTGAAAGCATTCTCCGTGGACGTGTGCTGCTCTCAGGTGGTTTCTGAGCACAGGTCACCTTACGTACAAACCTAGCAGACTGTGTGTAGGAGCATCGAGGGCTCCGTTTCTGGAGCTTTAACGCTGCCGCGAGCTCTTTGTCCGTGACGTTCTCCTCCTGTTCGCCGTTCTTTCGTAGCACGTAGAGAGGAGCGTGTACAGCTTTCTGTTTGAACATGTAAAACACGATCATGTGACCTCTCTGGTTGTTCTTCGTCACCAGCTGTAACAGTTCGTGTTAGTTTACATTTACAGACCACATGAATGTTTGACCTGACAAAGAGAAAACTAACGTGTTGCTGTTGTTCTTCTATATCTTTATGAACAGAGGAAAAAAGTGTTTCATTGGTGTTTCTGTTGTTTCTGTTGTTACTCTTTCTAATGTGTGGGGTGGGCAGAGTCTGTTATATATATATATATATAGATATCTATAAATGTACTCTGTGTTTTACTGTGGACTGCACTTAGCTCAGCACCCGAGTGACTGACCCACACCGCCCCACGCCGCTCACACGACACAGCTGCAGGAAAAACGTCCTGATGATGACGATGCTGTGCTTTAATCGCACATATTTGGTCATATCGTAAATACGTTGGAGCGGTTTGAGTCATGTGACCCAGGCTGCAGCCATATTAGCGTTCTGCACTCACAGACCGAACTTTACGCTCGCTCGCTTGTCGTCAGTGCAGACAGACCTTCTGCTTCAGCTTGAATTTTAAACTGTATATTTTCAGTGCTTATTAAATGAATAAAGATATGATGATTAAGTTGGTCTGAGCTCATCATTCTGTCAGCTCATCGTTCAGGAAGCAGTCACAGTGCAGGTTCAGATTTAAACAGGCAGCTGCTGATCTCGGTTCAGTTTCATTCAATAATGAACGCCTCGTTGGGGCCAGTTCCTTTCATCTCAGTCCACTTCAACAAATCCATATATTTATCCAGGATATCTTCTGTTTATCTGGCTTGTCAGACATCATCAGTGAGGCTAACAGGTCACATAAAGGTTGTTATCAACTTGGTTTATCAGTCCAGCTATGGCACACTGACATAACAGAGTTTGCAGCTGCTGACCAATCAGAGACATGGACATATAGTGACAACATTTTCTAAAGGAAGATAAAAGTTGCTCATCCAGGTAAGGAAGTCCTATTCATCTGGACATTGTGTTCTCGGTGGGTTAAACATCTTGTCTCTCAGGTTTCCCCACGTTACAAACACTACATTTACATATCAGAGAGGCTCTGAGTAAATGCAGGTACCCCAGGATATTTGTCAAAGCTGGGAAGACTCGGGGCGATCCAGGATAGAAGAAGGATAACGTTACACCCTCTTACAATGCTGTGATTGCAGCAGTCTCCAGCTCTCTCTGAAGGGTACTCCTGGCTCCCCAGATAAAGACGAACCTTCAGACCCTGTGACTGTCTGAGCGTCTGCTGTTTTCCAGTGATCTAATTGGTCAGTCAGCAGTGATTTCATCCCTGCTGATTTCCTATCAGGAGCATAACCTGCTCCAAAGCAACAGTTACCATGGCAACATAGCCTGCTAAGAAGTGCAACACTTTGATATCAGTGAGAACAGCAAGTTGAAACTGAAGTTAGCTGGATGAGCTCCGAGCCTACGGCGTGCACTCCTTTCTTATTCAGCTCGTCAGTAAATGCTTAGAGCGTGAACTCTCGGCCTTCATCGCTGCACACTGGCAGGTGATGAGGACCTCACTGGAGCAGTAAGAAGCCCTTCCCCCAAACACCTCCATAATCCATCAGTGGGAAATGTTAATAGAAACACATCGGACATGTTTTCAAAGCAGCTCTGCAGACAGAAGCTCTGAAATAAAGTCAATCAGTAACGAGCACGTGGATAATCAGAGGTCTGCCCAGCAAATGGACGTGCAGAGTTTTCCCTTCTTCCTTTATCACCATAAATTATAAACGTGGCTCAAAGAGCAAAGGAAGTTGTGTTTGAATGATTTCTTCGATGTAACAGTTTCTTTGCACTAAAGGCTGCCCAGGAAACGGTCTTCTTGTGCTGTCATCTACTTCACAGCCTGTCTCTGACATCGTTATATGAAACTTGGCCTTCTATCTGAAAAGGAAACTGGGGCTCACTCCAAATAATGCTGCACTCGATTAGCAGTAGCAGAAAAAGCTGTTGGCAGAGAAGATTTGGCAAGTTTGTCATGCACAGCCCATTTTTTCCTTACAAATGTGCCGCCTTTTATGGGGGAATAAACAGCCTTTCCAACATTGTGAGATTTATTGCCAAGAAGCATCGTTACAACAAGGAAATCATCCAAATACAAACTTCCAGAATGTCTGTGCTGGGTTTATATTCAGCCCACTGCACTGTGTTAAATGATTTCACTGGAGCTGAATATACATGAACTACAAAAGACTTCTTCTCTTTCACACATTGTTGTAGTGTGGCAGGCGCAGCGAGCAGCAACAGGTCACCGAGCACGACGGCCTCCGTGTGCACGAGCGGCAGCCTCTCTCAGAGCGTTCGTCACCTTCGTGTCGGAGCAGTCGCTGATCCGTGCTCGTGTCACACTGCTGGAAACACTCACAGAAAAATAAATCGCATTATTGATCCCACTCTGGTTTCCAAACAGAAAGGAAAGACGTGGGAAAGATCTCTGATTTCCAGCTCGCCGCTGAGAAGAGATAAACGGCAAAGGAAACGTCAGGCACGTGTTAGAGAATCTGTTTCAGATGTCACTTCACCTGTGCAGAGTGTGACGTCTGTGTGTGTGCATGTGGGCTTGCTTTCATCCTCTTCTTCCTGCCCTCAGACCACTCAGCTCGTCTTTCACCCTCATCCTATCTGCACTCTGACCTGCATCTGCTTTCATCGACCCGCTGCTTAGGTTACGCATAGTGCATATGCCTCTTAGGTGAGAAGAGTTCGTATATCCAGCATGTATGTGCAGGCTGCTCCGCTGTGCTCTGCTCACGTGGAGGAAGGTCAAAGATGCTGCAGCGAAAAACTCTCTGCAGTTAAACAGTGACAATCCCAGCATCCCTCTAACAACCCATGGGCTGATTCCTCTGGTTGAGCTCTTTGGACCTCGGTGCCTCCTTCGGCTCCCAGCATCAGCAGTTAGCAACACAAGCTAACATTAGCTGAGAAAAGCAGCCTAACGTTACCAAGCGAGTGGCTGAGAGCCGATGGACCTGATGGGGGAAGGTCGTGCCGATAAGTGTGAACTAAAGGTCGTTATCAGCTCACACCACCTGTGCCCCTCCCCCCAGGCTTAAGTTCCATCATATTTATTTGCTTCCATGACATGCTGACCTCCGACCTTCAGAGAGGTCAAAGAGGCTGACAGTTTTTGACTCTGTGACTAAGTCAGCTAAGACCTTTGACCTCCTCACCTATTTGCCTGCTGATGGGTGGATATGACCAGAACCACAAAGACGAGTCCAGCCCTGAGAAGGTGGCTTTTTATTAAAATATGTCTCTGCTACTTTTGTTTGTTTTTGTTTGTTTTCTTCCCCCTTTCTCACTCTCTTCTCCCCTCTGTTGTTCTTTCTCTCCGTCTCTTTCTTACATTCTTTCTCCCAGTCATGTCTGTCCCGTCTGTAACAACTGAAAATAAAATAAAATAAATACATAATTATAATAAAGGCCAATCAAATGGACCAATATGGCAAGGCCATGATGATCCGCTTGGCCTCTTTCTTGGCCTTCAGCATTTCTCACCCAGGAGTCTGTTTCGCTCCGGAGCTGAAGGCTGATGAGCACGTTTGTGCTGACGGGTGTATAAGTGAGTGACTGCCGTGTGCTGAATGACTGTTAAAGGACGATCATCCGTCCTGCACACACTGAAAAGTTGTTCATTCGGTTTTTGAACCCAAGTTTCAGATCTGATCCTTCCTGTGTTCTCCTGGAAAGGTCGTAACATCGTGCATTTGTTAAATTGGAAGATAGCTCATTGATTATCAAAACATTTTGCTGGTTAATTTTCTTTGATCTTAAAATAAATGAATTGATTAATAGACTGTAGTACAGTGGAATAAGAAGAGCATCGTCAGGGTCCACGGAGCAGACTCCAACGACTGACGACAGCTAAAGGTGATTTATTGAACTGAGATCACATCAGGAACCAGAGCAGGGACAGGACAGCAAGCCGGGAGCCACTGCACAAAGATAAACAGGATGTTCTGCACTGAACCATCCAACATGTACTCTTAGTGACACGGGAACAACGTGAGAACAGCCCCACCAAGACCGCAGGTGGAGGAATACTGGAAGAGCATATGGGGAAAGACGCAACAGAGGACAACAATGCTCAGGGGCTAGTGGAGCTAAGACCAGACCAACAGGATCTGATCAGCATCACTGAGGCAAACATTAAAGTGTCTCCAGCATGAAGAGTTGGACAGCACCAGCCCTGACGTGGTTCGTGTCTACGGGCTGAAGAAGCTGCAGTTTTGTGTGGCCGCTCTGCTCGAGTTTGAACCTTTAAAATAAAATTAGTCCCATGAATCAGTTTACAAACCAGAAATAAGCCTTGGACGGATCAGTGACTGAGATGGGCCTTTGTGAGCCAGCAGCACTGTGTACTCGCCACTGATTTATGACACGGACGTCCACTCGGTAACAGCCTCATTCAATCACTGCAGCGGGGGAGCGACTCTGGGGCAGGAAATCTTTTCTTATCCCCGCCGTGACAGCACGATGGAGGATCGTGTGAAACGCTGCCAGCCATGACTTTATGACGAGACAGTGACGAACCTTTCAGCGTCCTCGGTGTGCGTCGAACGTCGCAGTACTGCTGCTGCAGACACTGTGGAAAGGTTCAATCTGTGTCTTTCATATAATCACAGGCTGAACGCAGGAGACGCTCAAAGAATCCTGAGCACAAATCTGTGGGAGGACGCCGCCATGCGCCCCGCCCACCACCCTCATACATCCAATCAGGAAACACATCCTTTTAGACGATGACATATGCTGCAACGACAAAGGCAGATGAGGAAGGTGAACACATTGTCATGATTCCCAGTGTCTAAGCACACATTTCTGTTTTCCTTTCCTGTGAAGGATTGTCTCGCCTGTCTTCACCTTCCTGGTTTCCTTGTGTTTTAAACTCTTCTTTAAAAATCTTGTTGTGTCTTGGAAGTCTTTGAACCCTGGGTCCTGCCGGTCTGTCGTGTGTGCGTGTTTGCCAGCACAGATCAAAAACCATCCATAATGGAAACCGCAGCCTGACACCACCAGATAATAAGTGCACAACAATTACACCAACATCATTTCCAGGCAAGTGGAGGGTCAGCGTGAGGAGGAACGGGCTTGAGCATTACCTTCATCAGCATTCAGAGAGAAACCAGCAGCAGATACGTGCAGAGCTTCATGTCTGTTTCTCACAATGAATCCATCCCAGTGTGGGTGGAGCTGCCGAGTGAGCACTGTTTCCTCTGTTTGATCGCTACCCGGGGAATCTTAATGAGGGTCTTCATTGGTGTGCAGTCAGAACAACAAGATGAAAAGAGACAAACAAAGAGCTGCCGCCGAGGAAAAAGCCTGCTGACCTTTACCCAAATGACATTTCTGCTACCTGCTGATTGTGTTTCTGTGTGTGGGCTTTCAATAATGGACCCAATCATCTGCTGGCCTTCAGTCTGTTCATTCCTCTGCAGCACACGTCTGCAAATATTTACTGTAAACCAACAGGACCTGAGACCGAGGCATCCGCAGGGACATCAGGGTGTCTCACTGACTTATTATGACACTCAAACGATGCATCTTCCGTAAGCACTGCCACCCAGTGCAAAGCTCATGAAAGAATGACTTTCCGATGTCTGAGGATTATGTCTCCAGTGGGCCGTTTTGTCCCCACTGGGAGAAGTGACCTAGTATTTGCACAGCAGCCGTAATGGTCCTGATGTTCAGGAGAATTCGGGAGTCTCTGATTCGGGAGTCTGATGGCCTGTGAAGCTGTTTGAGGCTCATTTTTGTCTGTGATTCAGACAGTTTTCGCCTGAGGACAGGGGTGTGAACAGGTGGTGCTGTGGGTGTGTGCCACGGGCCCTCATGATGACCCCGGTGGATTCTGAACATTGCAGCTTCCACACAAGGCTCCGTAAAAATGATTGAGGTCTTTGGTGATGTGCCAGATGTGCTCAGGAATCGTAGGAGGAGCAGCCTCTGCTGTGAGTGTTGTTAGACCAGCTGAGGTTTCCTCCTCTCCACCCCTGTCTCTCTGTTAGCTCCATATACATGTGCACACTCTCAGCTGTCATTCGAGGGTATCTACATTCAAACTGGATGAAAAATAATAAATACTCTTGCACAAACTATGAATACTAGTCTTAAATTCTCGAAATATTCAATACTTTTTGTCTTTTTTCTCTTTATCATTATTATTGCTGCAATTTTCTGTTATTGTCTTCCTAATTTAACTGCACACTTCTATTCAATTCAATTCAATTTTATTTATATAGCGCCAAATCACAACATAAGTCGCCTCAAGGCGCTTCATAGATACAGAGAAAAACCCAACAATCATATGACCCCCTATGAGCAAGCACTTTGGCAACAGTGGGAAGGAAAAACTCCCTTTTAACAGGAAGAAACCTCCGGCAGAACCAGGCTCAGGGAGGGGTGGGGCCATCTGCTTGGGGGTGGGGTGAGAGAAGGAAGACAGGATAAAAGACATGCTGTGGAAGAGAGACAGAGGTTAATAACAGATATGATTCAATGCAGAGAGGTCTGTTAACACATAGTGAGTGAGGAAGGTGACTGGAAAGGAAAAACTCAGTGCATCATGGGAATCCCCGGCAGCCTACGTCTATTGCAGCATAACTAAGGGAGGATTCAGGGTCACCTGGTCCAGCCCTAACTATATGCTGTAGCAAAAAGGAAAGTTTGAAGCCTAATCTTGAAAGTAGAGATAGTGTCTGTCTCCTGAATCCAAACTGGAAGCTGGTTCCACAGAAGAGGGGCCTGAAAACTGAAGGCTCTGCCTCCCATTCTACTTTTAAATACTCTAGGAACAACAAGTAGGCCTGCAGAGCAAGAGCGAAGTGCTCTAATAGGGTGATATGGTACTACAAGGTCATTAAGATAAGATGGGGCCTGATTATTTAAGACCTTGTATGTGAGGAGCAGGATTTTGAATTCAATTCTGGATTTAACAGGAAGCCAATGAAGGGAAGCCAAAACAGGAGAAATATGCTCTCTCTTTCTAGTCCCTGTCAGGACTCTTGCTGCAGCATTTTGGATTAGCTGAAGGCTTTTCAGGGAGTTTTTTGGAGATCCTGATAATAATGAATTACAGTCGTCCAGCCTGGAAGTAATAAATGCATGAACTAGTTTTTCAGCGTCACACTGAGACAGGATATTTTTAACTTTAGAGATGTTGCGCAAATGGAAGAACGCAGTCTTACATATTTGTTTAATATGTGCGTTGAAGGACATGTCCTGGTCAAAAATGACTCCAAGGTTCCTCACAGTGTTACTGGAGGCCAAGGTAATGCCATCCAGAGTAAGAATCTGGTTAGATACCATATTTCTAAGCTTTTCAGGGCCGAGTACAATAACCTCAGTTTTATCTGAATTAAGAAGCAGAAAGTTAGCGGCCATCCAGGTCTTTATGTCTTTAAGACATTCCTGCAGTTTAACTCATTGGTGTGTGTTATCTGGCTTCATGGACAGATAGAGCTGGTGTCATCTGCATAGCAGTGTAAATGTATGCTATGTCTTCTAATGATGCTGCCTAAGGGAAGCATGTATAATGTAAACAGAATTGGTCCTAGCACTGAACCCTGTGGAACTCCATAATTAACCTCAGTGTGTGAAGAGGACTCTCCATTTACATGCACAAACTGGAGTCTATTAGATAGATATGATACAAACCACTGCAGCACAGTACCTGTAATACCTACAGCATGTTCTAATCGCTCTAATAGGATATTATGGTCGACAGTATCGAACGCTGCACTGAGGTCTAGCAGGACAAGCACAGAGATGAGTCCACTGTCAGAGGCCATAAGAAGATCATTTGTAACCTTCACTAAAGCTGTTTCTGTGCTGTGATGAGCTCTGAAACCTGACTGAAACTCTTCAAATAAGCCATTCCTCTGCAGATGATCTGTTAGCTGTTTGACAACTACTCTTTCAAGGATGTTTGATATAAAGGAAGGTTGGAGATTGGCCTATAATTAGCTAAGACTGCTGGGTCTAGAGATGCTTTTTGAGTAAAGGTGTAACTACAGCCAGCTTGAAGGCCTGTGGTACATAGCCGATCATTAGAGATAGGTTGATCATACTTAAGATCGAAGCATTAATTAATGGCAGGACTTCTTTGAGCAGTTTTGTAGGAATGGGGTCTAAAAGACACGTTGATGGTTTGGAGGAAGTAATTATTGAAGTTAACTCAGAAAGATCAATTAGAGAAAAAGAGTCTAACTTAATATCAATGGTACTAAGAGTAGCTGTAGATAATATTACATCTGTGGGATGATTACTGGTAATTTTTTCTCTAATGATAAAAATTTTATTTGTGAAGAAGTTCATGAAGTCATTACTAGTTAACGTTAAAGGGATGGTTGGCTCAACAGAGCTCTGACTTTTTGTCAGCCTGGCTACAGAGCTGAAGAGAAACCTGGGGTTGTTCTTATTTTCTTCAATCAGTGATGAATAGTAAGATGTTCTGGCTTTGTGGAGGGCTTTCTTATAAAGCAGCAAACTATTTCTCCAGGCTAAATGATGATCCTCTAAATTTGTGACACGCCATTTCCTCTCCAGATTACGAGTCATCTGCTTTAGGGTACGTGTTTGAGAATTATACCACGGAGTCAGGTACTTCTGATTAGAGACCTTAGTTTTCACAGGAGCTACAGTATCCAGAGTCGTACGTAGTGAGGAGGTGAAATTATTAACAAGGTAATCGACCTTTGTTGGAGTAGCGTTCAGATAGCTGCTCTGCTCTGTGTTGGTACAGGGCATTGAAGATGATAACAGTGGGTGGATTACATTCTTAAACATAGTTACAGTGCTTTCAGAAAGACATCTGTGATAAAGTCTACTCTCCACCGCTGTGTAATCAATTATTGTAAATGTAAATGTTATCAGGAAATGATCAGACAGGGGAGGGTTTTCAGGAAACACTGTTAAATGTTCAGTTTCTATGCCATATGTTAAAACAAGATCTAGAGTGTGATTAAAGTGGTGGGTGGGTTCTTTTACATTTTGAGAGAAACCAATTGAGTCTAATAACAGATTAAATGCCATGTTGAGGCTGTCATTTTTAGCATCTACATGGATGTTAAAATCACCAAAATTCTATATGCTCATGTAAAGCTGAGGAGCACTAATGAATTTCATTATGGGTAAACGTGGCTACACTGTTTATCTGTACATGACAATACAACTTGAAACTTGAAGGATTTAAGAGTTTCTGCTCTTTAACATGTGCCGCCCTCTATTTAACGGGACCAAAAGTAATTGGACAATCGACTGAAAGGCTGTTTGATGGTGTGGGCAATTCCTTCGTCATGTCATCATCAGTGAAGAAGATTAAAGATTTGATTTGATGTTTGGTTCTTGCATTTGGAAGATTTTGCTGTGAACAGACATCATGCAGTCAATGCAGCTCTGAAACAAACAAAGACAAACCGTCTGAGAAATTGCTGCAATATTAGGAGTGACAAAATCATCCTGAGAAAGAAAGCGAGCACTGATGAACTCAGCAAGGCAAAAAGACCTGGACGTCCATGGAAGACAACGGTGGTGGATGCTCGCAGAATCACGGTGCAGAGAAACCTCTTCACAACGTCAGCCAAGGGAACAACACTCTCCAGGAGGAAGGCGTGTCGATACCCAAGTGCAGCATAAAGAGCAGACTGTATGACAGAAAGCACAGAGGGTTCACTGCAGGGTGCAACCATTCATAAGCCCCGAGAATAGAAAGGCTTGATCGGCTACAAACGTCTAAAAACGCCGGCACAGCTCTGGGAAAACATTCTTTGGACAGATGAGGCCAAGATCAAGAGAAAAGTATGGAGAAGGCGTGGAACAGCTCGTGATCCAAAGCATACAGCATCATCTGTAACACACGGTGGAGGTAGTGTGATGGTTTGGACGTGCATGGCTGCCAGTGACACTGGGATACGAGTAGGGATGGGTATCGAAACCCGGTTCTTGTTGAGAACCGGTTCCCACTGTTTCAGTTCCTTGGAATAGTTTGCCATTTTTGCAAACGATTCCCTTATCGATTCCAGTCGCCCCGAATGACGTCACCACGTTGTGGAGCGTCATTTACCTGGCAGGAAACACGGCGGCTCAAACGCTCAAAAGTTTGGTTATACTTTACGAGAACGGATGACGACAGGGCAACTTGCAATACTTGCAAAGTAAATATTTCATTTAAGGGAGGAAACACTACGAATATGCAAAAGCATTTGCTCACAAAACACGCGATGACCTTAAATGAATGTCGTGTTTTTAATTCTGGACTCGTGAATCTCAACCCAGCAGCAGCGGTAACGTTTGCACGTCCTCTCCCGTTAATGCGGCAGGTAAATAATCAACTAACAGTGCATATTATGTTAGCGCGATCTGCCTTATTACAAACCTGCCATTACTGTGCATTTAGTGACCATGATGAGAGACAGAGTCTGGCTCAGATGCTGGCAGTTCTCGCTGCAGTCTACCGGTAGCGTCTCCTTTCAGGCAGGATAGACGAATGTCACCGAGCAGAGACTCAGTTTGTGGTCAAAGGCTTGCACCCGTTTGCCACAGCAGATGATTTTCAGTAAGTGAATGTGTTTAATTGTAGGCAGGGACATTACTGGATATTCTTGTGTAATTGCTACAGAATAATTTATGTTATACTTTGTTATTGCTACAGAATCAATCAATCAATCAATCAATCTTTATTTATAAAGCACTTTTCATACAGAGAAAATGTAGCACAAAGTGCTTTACATAGTTAAAAGCAGCCCACCCCACCCTCCAACTCACTCCCCACACTCTCAATACACATATATCCCCCCACCCACACACACATACACACACGCGCACACTTAAAGAGTAAAAATTGGGCTGGGCTCGCATGAGCCAAGTGAGGAAACACTATAACAGGGAGCCGTCTGCACCGGGAGCCGGTCACAGACCGCAGCCTCCAGGCTGGGCACACAGCAGGAGGGAGGCAAAGGAGCCCCCCAGCCAGGCTGAGAGGACCCCAGAGACCCAGCAGCCACGGTCAATAACAGCCCCGGTGCAGAGAGCGCCCTCCGAGGAAACACTGGAGATATGACGCAATACAATATATATAGGGTAAAATGATAAAATAAATAAGAACAGGATACAATATAAATATAAATATAAATAGAGTAAGAAGATTAAAAAATGAATAAGAATAAAATCAATAAATTTTAGGTAAATCCTAAATTAATAATAGAATAACAGGATAGAATAAATAAGCATAAAAAATAAATAAACGCTAAGTAAAAGCTAAATTAAAAAGGTGGTCTTGAGCCTGTTCTTAAAAACATGTACGTTCTCTGCGGCCCTGAGCTCCTCCGGCAGGCTGTTCCACAGACGAGGACCATACCACTGAAACGCTGCCTCTCCGTGAGTATGTGTCCTGACTTTAGGGACAATCAAAAGGCCAGCACCAGAGGACCTCAGGGTCCGCGAGGGTTCGTATGGTAAAAGCAGATCTGAGAGATAAGAAGGCCCAAGACCATTAAGACATTTAAAAACCAATAAAAGAACTTTAAAATCGATCCTGAAACACACGGGGAGCCAGTGCAGCGATTCTAAAACCGGTGTAATGTGGGCCCGCCCTCTGGTCTTCGTCAGCACACGAGCTGCCGAATTTTGCAAGAGTTGTAAAGTTGAAATATTCTTCTTAGGAAGACCAGAGAGCAGGGCATTACAGTAATCAATGCGACTGGTAATAAAAGCATGCATCAGCATCTCCGTGTTGGCCCGAGAGAGAATAGGGCGGACTCTGGCTATATTTTTTAGATGATAAAATACAATTTTAGTTACATGTTTAATATGTGGGATAAAACCAAGCTCAGAGTCAAAAATAACACCCAGGTTTTTCACTTGTAGCGAAGGACATAGTGAAAATGCCTCTAATTTAGACAAGAGTTTCTCTCTCTGAGCCTCAGGACCGACAATTAAAACTTCAGTTTTGTCCTGGTTAAGTTGTAAAAAGTTTTCTGCCATCCAAGATCTTATATCCAAGATACAGTTAAAGAGGGCATCCATTTGTCTGGTGTCATCAGGAGACACGGAGATGTACAGCTGCGTGTCATCAGCGTAACTGTGGAAGTTCACTCCATGCCTCCTGATGACACTGCCGAGAGGCAACATATACAAATTAAAAAGTACAGGGCCTAGAACCAACCCTTGAGGCACACCACATGTCATTTCATGGACCTTAGAGGAACATGTATCCATACTCACCATAAAAGATCTGTCAGAGAGATAGGAAGTGAACCAGTTGTGTACAGCACCAGAGAGGCCCACCATGTGTTTCAGTCTGTTTAAAAGAATAGCGTGGTCTACTGTATCAAAGGCTGCGCTTAGATCCAGTAGCACCAGGACTGAGAGCTTTTGGGAGTCCCAGTTACATCTAAGATCATTTAAAACCTTTATTATTTTACATTTACAATTTTTTTCCTGGGGACCCTGTGACACCCCATTGAAGAGCCGCAGGCTGGATCTCTTAAGATCTCACTGTTGGGTTTGTAAGGCCATGTTACTCCTAAATTTCTATCTTGTTCAAAGAGAAGATATAAAACAAAGTTCTAAGCTAGTCGACCTTAGTGTCCTCCTTTTTAAAAAGAATCGATAAAGAATCGAATCGTTAAACAGAATCGAAAATGGAATCGGAATCGTGAAAATCTTATCAATACCCATCCCTAGACATGAGTGTTTATGATGATGTGACCGAAGCAGCAGAACGAACTCTGAGGTGTTAAGATAAGATAAGATGAGATATACCTTGATTAGTCCCACAATTTGGAAATTTCATAAGGCTGCCGACCTATTGCACGCAATGGCAGCGCCATCTTACCCTCCGACCACACATACATTACACAAACATCACATGGGGAAGACAGGTCAGAGAGGTATAACAATGGGAAATGCACCACATGAGGAAAGATAAGGAGAAAAAAATAACTCCCCCCAGACTGAGCTCCAACAGGGAGATCAGTTTGAGAACAGAAAAAACACCTCTGCACATGAAAACACTCTTAATCTCTCAGCATTGGAGGGGAATAAGCGTCGAAGGCGTTTGGAGGGGGGATGAGTGTACATCTGCATGTGTATATATGTCTGTGTGTGTGTGTCAGTGTGTTTCATAATACAGATGACCCGAAACACACAGCCAGGAGTTTATTCAAGCAAAGGAGTGGGAGATTCTTCAAGGGCCAAGTCAGTCAGCTGATCTTAGCCCAACTGAGCGTTTCACTGCTTGGAGTCAGACAGAAAGGCCCACAAACAAACAGGTTTGCTTAGGTTTACCTTTTAAAGACCTCTGCAACCTGCTGGACTCGATGCGTAGCATGGACCATACCGCAGTGCTGATCCAGGTGTTCCTGGTCCATGTCTGTTAGTTATCTAACTGATATGTGATAAATGAGAAACATCAGAGCAGCTCCCAATACTAAACATGAAGTATTAAACAGATAAAGCAACACAACCAAAAACAGCGCTACACAATACAAGAAAACTCTGTGTAAAGAAAACAGCAGCAGATTGATAATCTTTAAGCCAACAGAGGGAAAAATAGCTCTCACACACAAATATGGATCTGCACTGAAGAAACTTAGAGCTCAGAGTCGCAAACAGCAGGAGGAGCAGCTGGGAGGCCCGTGCATACTGCGAGAATAAACAGCATGACTGCACTCAGACCAGAGAAGAGGTGTAATGTGCCGGCCTGCACTCACACTGCAAGGTCCTCAGGTCTTCCTTATGTGCAACAGAAACAGTGGATGACAGGCAGAACGACGCTTCACACATGAAGAGTTTGTAAAGCTCCTGACAGCCAATCAGATTTAACCCAGAGAAAGCTCCGAGCCTGCTCTGTGGCTGCGCTGAGAATCAGCTTTATGACGAGCTCTGCACGCAGACCACACTGACCACACTGACCAAAGCAGCAGGACACAGCCATTTGTAGGGATATGGATAAGTGGTTAGGACTATATATAGTCCGCTTACTTGCACACATCATGTATGAGGGATATTTAAATCCAGGCGTCCGCAGTGCTCTGGAGCACGTACAGGAGGGCAGGAGTTGCATCCAGGCTGCAGCGGTGCTGGCTGCACCAGACCTCACCGTGCGCTGCAGTCTGTTCTTGTCCTGTTTGGTGCCGATCCAAGCCGTGCAGGGATGAAGAAGAGCCCAGAGTACTGCAGAGCATAAATGGACCAACAGCTGCTGAGGCAGGCTGAACTCTCTCTCAGTAGGGCGTTTAATGTTTGCCGTGGTGCACCAAGGCTGAGCTTTATTACAAAGAATGAAAAATGTGCAGCTTTTCTGCAGGACAGGGTGAGGTGTTCTTTAAGGCGGACGAAGAGTTGCAGGTCGAACACAGACAGCAACGCTGCTGGCCGACAAAGAGCTCACACGTTTCTCTCTGTGACAAACACGCTGAGAGAAGCTGCAACGTGTTTTCTTCAGCTCCCTTTCAGCACATTTCAGCTCTGTGCGAGCACATTTGCTGGATGACCTTTGTGGCAGTCTTCTTTGGAGTGCAGCGTGTTTTTGTTTGGGCAGCATCTCCTCGGACAAACTCACCAGAATTCACCTCAAGCTAAATGTGACTGAACCTGAAATGAAAAAAATGAAATGGCTCTAATGCTCCTTTTTGTCTCGCTGCTTTACCGCTTCAGAATTTCATTTTCTCCTGTTAGAACCTGAAATCTCTGCTGCGGTCACAGAGCCTCTCGAGCATCAGTCGCTCAGACTGGCTGCTCTTTTCAGAGAAATACGGCCGTAAACACAGCAGCTGTGTTCAGGCTGCAGGGTGAGCTGACCACAAGACAGATGGAGTCAAATGTGACAGGCGGCTCTGGTTTAAGAAGCATTAGTCTGCTAGCTTCATGTTTGTGGAGAAAATCTTTTAGTAAAATGGGTCAATCTGTCATAAATGTCTGGACCCCAGCGCAGACTCACGGGGGCCTAACACAGCCTTACTGCTGAACACAGGAAATACAAACTAAACTGGGAAATTACTAAACACACAGCCATGAGGGAGATGCTGACTCACAGACACAGAAGCACAACACGGGAAGCAAAACTTCTCCCACAATTCCACCCAGTGCTTCCTGCAGAAGTTCTCTGATGACTCTGCAATAGTCGGCCTCATCACTGATGGGGACGACAAGGAGTACAGAGGTCTGACCCAAGACTTTGTGGACTGGTGCCAGCTGAACTACCTCCAGATCAACGCCAGTAAAACCAAGGAACTGGTGGTAGACTTCCGCAGGCACAAGCATTCTCCACTGCAACCACTGAACATCCAAGGTATGGACATTGAGGCTGTGGACAGCTACAGGTACCTTGGTGTTCATCTGAACAATAGACTGGACTGGACTCATAACTCAGACGCCCTCTACAGGAAAGGGCAGAGCAGGCTGTACCTGCTGCGGAGACTCAGGTCGTTTGGGGTGGAGGGCCCACTCCTGAAGACCTTCTATGACTCTGTGGTGGCTTCTGCTATCTTTTATGGCGTGGTCTGCTGGGGCGGCAGCATCTCTGCTGGGGACAGGAAGAGACTGAACAGGGTGATCCGAAGGGCCAGCTCTGTTCTAGGATGCCCTCTGGACCCAGTGGAGGTGGTGAGTGACAGGAGAACGGCGGCTAAGCTGTCATCCCTGATGGACAACATCTCCCACCCCATGCAGCAGACTGTGACAGCACTGAGCAGCTCCTTCAGTGGGAGACTGCGGCACCCACGGTGTGGGATGGAGAGATTTCGCAGGTCTTTCCTCCCCACTGCTGTCAGACTCCATAATAAAGACTTTAACTGATCAAGCACACACATCCATACATGTGCAATAACACTAAGTGCAATAATCCTTTCTGTCATCGTTGTATTTTTACTCAGTTGTATATAGTATTTGTATTTGTATTCTATTTTTATCTTATTGTATATTTATTTTATTGTATTCTACTGTATATAGTATTTTATTTTATTCTATTCTGTACAGTTGTGTACTGTATTTATTCTTATTGTATTCTAATTTTTGCCTCATAACTTTTGCACTGTCCACTTCCTGCTTTGACAAAACAAATTTCCCACGTGTGGGACTAATAAAGGTTATCTTATCTTATCTTATCTTAAAACCATTGACACAAATTAACATGACGCCACAGGGAAGCAAAACTAGACACACCGAACATGGAAACACAAGACTTTCACAATAAAACAGGAAACGGTTGAACATGACAAGAGTGGAGGAAAGGCAGACGAGAGAGAGAGAGAGAGAGGAGACGTGACAGACTAGAAACAGGACACAAGAAGTCACAATACATAAACACAGACAGAGACACACACAGAGACACACACAGAGACACAGAGACACACAGAGACATAGAGACACACAGAGACACACACAGAGACACGGAGAAACACACAGACACAGAGACACATAGAGACACACAGAGACACACAGAGACACACACAGAGACACAGAGACACATAGAGAGACACGGAGACACACACAGACACACAGAGACACATAGAGACACACAGAGACACGGAGACACACACAGACACACAGAGACACATAGAGACACACAGAGACACACAGAGACACAGAGACACAGAGACACACACAGAGACACACACAGAGACACAGAGACACACACAGAGACACAGAGACACACAGAGACACACACAGAGACACACAGAGACACACACAGAGACACACAGAGACACAGAGACACACAGAGACACACACAGAGACACACAGAGACACACACAGAGACACACACAGAGACACAGAGACACACAGAGACACACACAGAGACACACAGAGACACAGAGACACACAGAGACACACACAGAGACACACACAGAGACACACAGAGACACACACAGAGACACACAGAGACACACACAGAGACACAGAGACACACACAGAGACACAGAGACACACAGAGACACGGAGACACACACAGAGACACACACAGAGACACAGAGACACACACAGAGACACAGAGACACACAGAGACACACAGAGACACAGAGACACACAGAGACACGGAGACACACACAGACACACAGAGACACATAGAGACACACAGAGACACACACAGAGACACAGAGAGACACAGAGACACAGAGACACACACAGAGACACACAGAGACACACACAGAGACACACACAGAGACACACAGAGACACACAGAGACACAGAGACACAGAGACACACACAGAAACACACACAGAGACACAGAGACACATAGAGACACACAGAGACACACAGAGACACACACAGAGACACACAGAGACACACAGAGACACACACAGAGACACACACAGAGACACACACAGAAACACACAGAGACACACACAGAGACACAGAGACACACACAGAGACACAGAGACACAGAGACACACACAGAGACACACAGTGACACACACAGAGAGACACATAGAGACACAGAGACACACACAGAGACACACAGAGACACATAGAGACACACAGAGACACACACATAGAGACACACAGAGACACACACACAGAGACACACACAGAGAGACACATAGAGACACAGAGACACACAGAGACACACACAGAGACACAGACACACACAGAGACACAGAGACACACAGAGACACACACAGAGACACAGACACACACAGAGACCCACACAGAGACACACAGAGACACATAGATACACACAGAGACACACATAGAGACACACACAGAGACACAGAGACACACAGAGACACACAGACACACAGACACACACACAGAGACACAGACACACACAGAGACACATAGAGACACACACACAGAGACACACAGAGACACATAGAGACACATAGATACACACAGAGACACACACAGAGACACACAGAGACACACACAGAGACACACAGAGACACACACAGAGACACACACAGAGACACACACAGAGACACACAGAGACACATAGAGACACATAGATACACACAGAGACACACACAGAGACACATAGAGACACACACAGAGACACATACAGAGACATACAAAGACACACAGAGACACAGAGACACACCGAGACACACACAGAGACACAGAGACACACAGAGACACACACAGAGACACACACAGAGACACAGAGACACACACAGAGACACACAGAGACACAGAGACACACAGAGACACACACAGAGACATACAAAGACAAACAGAGACACACACAGAGAGACACACAGAGACACATAGAGACACAGAGACACACAGAGACACACACAGAGACACATAGAGACACACACAGAGACACATACAGAGACATACAAAGACACACAGAGACACAGAGACACACCGAGACACACACAGAGACACAGAGACACACAGAGACACACACAGAGACACACACAGAGACACAGAGACACACACAGAGACAGACACACAGAGATACATAGAGACACATAGAGACACAGAGATACACAGAGACACACACAGAGACACACAGAGACACACACAGAGACACATAGAGACACACACAGAGACACACACAGAGACACATGTGTGTGTGTGAGTGTGTGTCTGTGTGTGTGTGTGTGTCTATTTGTGAGACTGTGTGTGTGTCTGTGTGAGACTGTGTGCGTGTGTGTGAGTACGTGTGTGTGAGTGTGTGTGTGTGTGTGTGTGTGTGTGTGTGTGTGAGAGAGAGAGAGAGAGAGTCTGGATGGGTATTAACATCTTCATGGGGACCAAAAATTGGTAATTTACTACACTTGTGGGGACAAACAGCCCTCGTGGGTCCCCATGAGTTTGAAAGCGTTTTT
Organism: Maylandia zebra; assembly: GCF_041146795.1. Lineage (NCBI taxonomy): Eukaryota > Metazoa > Chordata > Actinopteri > Cichliformes > Cichlidae > Maylandia > Maylandia zebra. Next base: position 38,335,295 of record NC_135186.1, on the reverse strand, counting down.
GAGACTCAAAATGTGGTTTTAGTGTCAGGGTTGCAGTTAGTTCATGGTCAGGGTTCGGGTCAGGGTTAGGGTCAGGGTTAGGGTTCATTTTTGATGGTTAGGGTAAGCAGCTAGGGAAAGCATTATTCCAATGAGATGTCCCCAGATATAAATACACACATGTTTGCGTGTGTGTGACAGTGCAGAGTTTGGTGGTCCTACATGGAAATACAAAATCAGAGTCTGTTCATTTCTTAGCTGTAAGTTAAGATTTGGTACGAGCAGTTTCATCCTTCAGCTCTCGGTCAGCTCTGTGAGGATCTTCAGGAACAGTTTTCCAGGCTCCGTGAAGGACATTCAAAGGACTTCTTTGGATGTTTTGTTCCCTGTCAGGATGATCCCACGCTGCTTCAGTCATGCTGAGGTCTGGCTCTGTTTCCCCGTGTGTTTCTATCCAGCTGTGCCTTCACTGTGTTTGGATCATTGTCATGCTGAAACATGAAGCTGATGTTTCCAGATGTTGCTGCACGGTGGATCGGACTCATCAGTTGATCAAAGCTCTCCAACAGCAGTGACTGACCTGTAGCGTCCTCACAGATGGCTGCAGACTGCTGGACCTCCTCCTGACCTCCTCCCACACACTGACCATGTTCTGGCTGTGCTGTGCCTCTTTCTACAGGACGTGACTTTCCGAAACTGAGCTCTACTCAGGTTTTAGCCCTCACACTTCTTTTTTGGTCCAGTTTGTCAGACATGCAGAGCTTTCAGCTAACAGCTCTTTAAGGCACTGCTTGTTGGTACAAAAATACTATTTTATGCCAAACTGTGTGTGTTTGTGGTAACAAAGAGCCTAAAGACACCATGTAAAACTGGTTCAATGCTAAGGTTTCTGTTATGTGTAGACACAACACTGGTTCATCTCCGAGCTCAGTGCTTCATAGGTCAGAGTTCAGGGGTTAAAAACACTCCTGTGAAAATGCTCAGGTACAGGGACTGAACATGAGTCAAAAGCAGCCGATGTCCAAAGAAGAACTTTAAAAACTGTTGCTCAAGAGCACAGACGAAGTGTGATCGTGTGTACAGCGTCTCTTTATGTCTGTCTCCACGTTGGTTGAGTGTGGAGTAAGTGCATATGAGAGCATGAGGGTGGGAATGGATGTTTGTATCTGTGTGTGCCTGTATTTCTGTGTCTATATGTCAGGTTGGGTATCAGACGCCACCTCTCTGGGGACATCTCAGGCCCTCCAAGGTTTGGAGGCCTATCTCCCCCTACCACCACTTCCCCTGCCAGTGGCGGACTCCCTCAGACATCGGTGCGTTGGTGGTTCTTTGTGTCCGGGGATGGGCGTCCAGGTACACACCGGCTCACTCCTTGGCGGCCGCTTATCGGGGCCTGGAGCCTGGGGCTCGCTCGGGCCACTTCGGAGGTGGGGTGCCCCCGGCCTCTCGGCCTGGGGCTCGGTCAGTCAGGCACGGCTGGCTGCCGGCGGAGCTCACGGGCGCGTCACTGCAACTCCCCCTGGCTTCTGCTCCGCGGCTGCTGAGTGAGCCCTCATCTGGGACTCTCCTCAGCTCTTTCTGGGACAGTGGCGCAGCTGCCCCTCTGTTGGTCTTCCTTGGTCTCTTGTGTTCTGGGGGCCTCTGGATGTCTGGAGTTTTGATCTCCTCCACACCTGCTTCATGCCCTGGAGGACGGGGCTGTGGCCCCCCCACACCCTCTAGCAGATCATTACATGAAGGAACCTTTTAAAAAAACAAGCGCGTCCATGCTCACAGGTGTACACACGGGTGATCACACCCACAAACTACACCCTTTTTGGCTCCTACCTCAAAGCACACTGTGTTCTGTTGATCTTATGTGCTGCACAATAATGTTTAACATTTAGTATTTACTGTCATATTCCCATATATCATTGTGATGTTGTTTATTCTATTACTCTTGTTCTCTTCTGCTTGCTTTCTTTTTTCTTTCTCAGCAGGTGATCCAGGTGATTGATATATGCATTTTTTTTCTCTGCCCGTTCTGTTGGTTTTTGTCTTTTGCCCTTCTCCCCCGTCCCTCTTCTCAGCTGTTTCTCTTTCCCTCTTTCTTTCTCCCCTTCTTTCCCCCAGTCAAGTCTGTCCCGTATTCAGTAAGTGAAAATAAAATAAACAATAAAAGGTGAATCAAATGGACCATTACGGCAAGGCTGGGATGGTCAGTTTGGTAAAGTAAATCCGTTGGGCATCTTTCTTTGCCTTTAGACAACAATTCTGATGCAAAAGAGCCAAACGGGACAGGCCAAAAAAAAAGAAAAAAGAAAAAAAGAGCACAGACGAAGTTTGGCTCCTTGGAAGCAAAATGTAAAGAAGTGAAAAGCCTTTTGCACAGTGCTGTATAAACATTATCGACCTTTGTGAATGTGGCACTATGTTAAAGACAGAGACATGAAAATAGTAGCCCCCCATTTTATTTGATGCTCAGAGACATTTTCTTTTAGTAAGGCCACTGTAATGTCAGTTTTACTGTTGTATAAGTTCCACCAGCAGAGGGCACTCAGTCCTGTGCATCGGTAGCTGACTCTAGAAGTAGTGTCAGCGGTGAAGAGGCAGCCTACGGCCCGCGTGCCGAAAGAACTGATTAATCAGACATTTTTCTGTCTTTACAGGTAAGCTGGGTGGTTGGTAATATAAAACAGAGGTTCTAAAAGTGACAGACAGCAGTGGCGATTAATGATAAATGTTTTGTTTGTGGCGAATGTTAAGCTAAAGAGCTAATTTCCAAGTTGGTCCAGTTGTTAGCCTGTGCCGATCGAGGTGTTAGACGGTACCTAAAGTTTGTGAGTTCATTGCAGGTATATTGTTGGGTTAAAGCCACACTTAATATGTTTTGCACAATAAGAGAAATGTAAGTTGCTTTATGTTTAGTTCATGACGAGTGAATGCTATAGAAATATGTTAAGAAAAGTGTTTATTTGAAAGGGATAGAGTTAAATAAATAGTGTTAATAAGACAGGTTCATAAATAGATTAAAACAGTAGTAAAAACAAGATAAAACTGTAATCAGAGTTCACTATGTTATTCATGCGTATAGTAAAATGTATTTTTGTGATTTAAGCAGTTTATAAGAGTGGTGCATGTGAATATGAAGCTGTATAAGTTACTTGTATAAAGTGATGTCAGCTACACTAGAAGAAGTAGTGTCAGTGGTGAAGAGGCAGCGTACGGCCTGCGCGCCGAAAGAACCGATTAATCACACTTTTCTGTCTTTACAGGTTTCTGTAAAAATAAATATGTTGCACGGGAGATGAGTTGGCCCATCATTTCAGCGGTGTAACATGAACATTCTCACGCTAACAATCAGGAAAGACGACCACAGTCAGTAAACTATTTGACTGGATTTCCTTTGCATTTCACAATAAATGATAAAAACATGGCTTGAGTCAAGTACGTACAATAAAGTACCCATCCATCTGTCCAGAAACGGCCCTAACCAATCTGGCGCCCTAGGCAAGATTTTAGGTGGCGCCTCCCTACATCAGCAGTGTAGTGTAACGTTGTAACAAATAATATTTCTATTAAATAAGCTTTACTTTGCATTTTAATTAACGTGGGATTATTTTTTGTATTTAGAAATAATAGTACCAACTTTTTTTTTTTTTTTTCAACATTTGTGGCACTGGCGTGGCGCCCCCTGATGGACGGCGCCCTTAGCATTTGCCTATACGGCCTATGCCACGGGCCGGCCCTGCATCTGTCCATCCATCCATCAGGCTGTCCGTTTGCCTGTCCTTCCATCCTTCTGAAGCTGTGTGAGCTCCTGTGAATAAAATATGGGGACAAAGTCACATGATGGTTCTTAAAGGTTAAAGTTCATTGAGAGTTGTCAGATTCGTCTTTGAGTGTTCAGGTATAAAACATAACCCTCATGGATGGCTCTAAAATTATTCCCAGAAACAAAGTCTGGAGTCTCCGGTAGGTCATTAGGGCACTGGGGAAAACAAGCTGGTTTATGGATATCGATACTATCATCCAATCAAAAACCCTTCAGTTTCCAGACAAGTCTGTGCGCAGCTGTCATGGGACTGTTAGTCTGACAAAAATAACAGAAGCTCTTATTAATCAAATCTATTCAGTCCAGCTCTGATGATGCATTTAAAGACTGCAGGGAATCTGAGCGGTGCAGCTGTTTAAGATGTTGGATTGTTCAAGTGATCAGAAATCAGCTAATGGGCTGAAATGCAGGAACTGCAGAGGGTAATGCAATGATATGAATAAAATGAGGACCTTCAGTTTGGGCTGACCTGACATTTAACTTAATTGGGAAATCCAACAGGAAGGAGGAGTAGAGGAAATAAGGAGGTGAAAAAGGTGAAGGCTGCATATGAGTTTAATTAGATTAAACTTTAACAGCAGAGTAAATGTCAGCGATATCAGCGCATCAGTCTGAGGGTTTGGAGGACAGAGTCTGAAGACTGCAGAGGGTGAGGAGGAGGATATTCAGAGCAGGACAGATATAAGGAGAGAGGAATGCGAGGAGGTGAAAGCGTTAAATGTATTTGAGGCTTCAGTGATGCTGTGATTTCACGGATGGGTGAAGGGTGGAGAAAAATGAAGAGGATGAGAGGGGAGCTGCTGGAGAAGCCAAAATGTTCCAGGGGCTGATTTATGAAGGCTTTCGCTTGAGTCTTAACAAAGCCAGAATCTGGAATTTTAAACGTGTGAGTGCTCCGATAAAATCCTTCTGAGCAGTGTGATTGGACGGTGTGAGGTTAAAACAAGGATTTGTAACCTTATATCTTTATTACCTTGGAGAACACTGTCAGTCTGGTGGGACCAGCGTTCCTTTCACTCACCCTGATCCCATGGGTCTTACCCAGCAGGCTGTGCAGAGCCGATGGGTGAGGAATAAGCCCAGTTCTAACTGCCTCGACCTCCCAGTGTCTACCCTGCTTAATCTGAGAAGAAACCAGAAGGCCTGAGATACCGCTAACAGGCCCGGTCCCCATCAGCCACACCCGTTAACGGGACTTGAATGGATGCCATTAAGATCGATGCAGAAGGAATATGAACGAGTTTAATATAGTGGCACTGAACACTAAACCGCAGAGGTCAGTTAGTTGGAGGCTGGTGTAAGCTGTAGAAGCTAGTCATACTAATGTAAGAAACAACAAATAAACAACAAAAAGATGAGAGAAATCATTAAATACACCGTACATCTGGGGGTTCCCTAGGGGTGGGATTCTTGGGGGACTTCAGTGTGGGGGGTGTAGACCTGGATGGGGCTTTGGTGGCTCTTAGGCGGTGTTTTTCTGGTGGTTGCTGCTGGGGGGAGTCTGTGCTTGGTAGCCATGCTGCTCCTGGGTGGGTCCAGGGCGGGGTTGTGGTTCTGAGGGTGCTTTGTTTCAAATACCTTTTATTAGAAGCAAGTATCACAGTTGTTACAGGTTAATAAGACTTATGCCCCCTTTTCTCTAAATAAATAAGCAGACGAACAAAAAATCCACCAATCGATGATTTGGATGATTAAAGTAGATTTCAAGTCCGTTCCTGACTGCCAGAAAGTTGCATTTTCCCAAGATATGCAAGCACAGGACGCCAAATTAGTTCAAAATCTTTCACATCGGCATTCATGGTGTATCTTATTTTTTCACGGTGAAGTGTATTTGTAAGCTCTGCGAGCCACATCTTCAACACAGGAACCTCTTTGCCTTTCCAAAGCTGCAGGAGCAGTTTCTTTGCGATGATCAGTGCATATGACACAAGACCTTTTTGAGCATGTTGTAAACTTTGTGTTTCTTTGGAGAGCCCAAAGATAATTACTGTTGGATTTGGATGAATCTTGGTGTTAAGAATATTAGACAGATGGGTGAAGATGTCACCAAAAGCCCTGAAGCCTCGGACAAAGTGCAAAACTATGTAACAGATTTCCATAATGTGTCACACGTTTTCCACAGAGGGGAGTCTGGATACATTTTGTGAAGTCTTTCCCTTGAGTAATGTAACCTGTGTACAATTTTATACTGAATTAAACAATGACAGGAATTAATAAAAAGCACATTTATGTTGCGTAAGACCTGCCAAAAACATTCCGATAGGGAGATCCCAAATTCCTTTTCCCACTCCTCTTTAATTGGATGAGTAGAAGGTGTACTCATCTCCTGTAGTGAGTTATAGAATAATGAGACTCTCTGTTCGGACCCCCGGCTATCACTAAGGCATCTATCCAAGGTGTCGGACGGCATGCTTTCAAACTGCAGCAGATGTGTACGGATATAAAAAAAATGGCTGCACGGTAGTCCAAATCTATCTTTCAATTGTTGAAATGACATGAAGGTATCGTTTGAATACAAGTCTTTTAATTTACGAATACCAAGTTCATGCCACACGTTGAAAGCTCCGTCTGCACATGATGGAAGGACAGGAGGTAGATGTAACAGGGATGCACACTGATAGTGGTTTCAGATTAAAGTGCTTAATTATTTGTTTCCAAATTCGCAAAGTGGCATGGATCACTGGGTTATAGTTGTAGTGTGCACTTGTCAAGGGAGTAGGAGAAAGTAATATTCCACCAACACAGTAAGGAAGGCAATCCTCCCGTTCTGAGGGTGCTTTGGCTCCAGGCTGGGGTTCTGGCTGGGCATGGGGGGCTTGGGTCACGGGCGGTGTGTCGCCAGGGTTGTGTTTTGGTGGATGTGCCAGAGGACGGTCTGTTGATTCAGCCTCACCTCTGGACCCAGGACCCCCCTGGACCTGGGTCTGGGGCCGATTGCCCCTCTGAGGTTGCAAACAGCTCTGAGCACTCTAAGGAGTGCTTTGTATTTGTATATGTATGCATGAGGGCGGGACTGTACGTGTGTGTATTTGTCTACACTACTGGTCACCCCCAGTTTTTCCAGTTATTCATTGCAGTTCACGTCGCTCAAGTCCAGTGAACAGCTGAAATAGTACAAAGGTAAGTGGTGAACGGCCAGACGTTAAAAAAAGGTTTCCCAAAACTGAAAATGATGTGCATTTCAGATTATTCAAAGAGGCTTTTTCAGGGAACACAACATGGATTAACAAACCGCTGTTCTGCAGCAGTGAATGATGAAGCCTTGACACAGTGAGAAAAAGGCATTAAACAATGGAAGAGAGACAGACCATCGTAGCACTTAAAATTGCCTCAGCTTTCACGGTCCACACGCCAAAACAGCGTTTTCAAATGTATCTGCTTTGGAGAGCCTTTTAAAAAGCTCTGTGTTCCAAAAACGCCGTCTCAGTGTGGACGGAAGTTTGCAAATGAAAACATGTTAGTGTGGACATGGACTCAGATCCAGTCAGGGAGGAGTGACGTCTCTGTGGGTTCAGTAAAAGACGAGCGAGCTGGACTCAGGTCTGAGGAGACAGCAGTCCGGGGGAAATGGAAGCATGGATGGAGGAAGAACAGGATCAACAGCAGGTAGTTTATGTTGCAGGAGGATCAGGTTTTCTCAGTGAGATGAATGAATCGTCAGCTGCTGCTACAGGATTCGCTGCAGGTGAGGCTGCTGATTTCAGCACAATAGAGAAATCACATGCATGAAGGGAGACTTTGCTGCAGAGCGCTGTTTACTGAAACGAGCCGGCACAGTTTGTTCCCCGAGGCTGTCGCTCTGATGAACCCCTGCTGTTATATCATGTGTAACATGTGCACATGGCATCACTTTTGGTTTATTTTTCTTTGTATGTACTGCCTATTTCTAAAATAAAAGAAGGTTTATTTTTTAAAGTGGAGTCAGAGTGGCTGACTCTGATTCTAAAAGGCCGCCGGGGCCCATCGTAGAGAAAACAGCAGCTGAAACCGTTGAGGGGAGCAGCTGAGCTCAGTGCGATGTGTGGGTGCCGTCCTGTGGGTTTCAGATATTAAAGCATGTCTGCTTTTATGAAACGCTCTGGTCATCTTTGAGCCGCTCTGCAGGACTGCAGTTGGTCCACTTTCTATTTGGAGGCTCAGGTGGTGCAGCGAGAGAGCCTCCACACTGCCGAGGTTAGCTGCAGGCGCCAGCACGCTTCAGGTTTTACCATGTGATCATGGGGAAGGCAGTGATGTTTCTACGCCCTTCATCAGTCAAAGAAAGTTTATTGTGTAATATTGTTACTCCCATCACTCTTCATCTCATTGCTTTCCTCTGCATCAGAGCAGTGACACTGTGATTACATCCTATGCATCTTTAATGTGACAAACTAAAGACAAACAGCACATCGGTGCAGCTTCAGGTATCGGACCCCGCTCCCCGGTTATTGACTAACTAATAGCATTGATTCTGCAGCTCAGGTCCTTCAGTGTTTGTCTCTCAACCATTACAAGCCCTGGCTCGCTCTGAAGGTCCATTAAACGTCTGCTTCAGCCCACTCGTCCTCGTCTTTCTCTGAACACGAGGAATTATTTTCAGCACAAAGCAGAAATGACATTTGGAGTTCTTATAACAGAGACCGGCGAGACCTGCTGCATAGCATTAAATGCATCTTTGTAGTCCTCGTTAGTGTGTGTGCACGTTTCTGCAGCCGTAATGAGGACAGATAAGCAGGTGACTGTGCAGGTGAGCGTTTACAGCCCTGCTAAAGAGGAAACAGGAAGTAGTTTGAACCAGAACGTTGAAGGGCCAGTCCTGGTTCACTCAGTGATCTCCACAGATGAGAGCTCAGGACGTCGCTGTGCTGATGTGGACGCTGTATTAACGAGCAACACTGGCACCACTCTGCAGTTTATTTCATGCACTACATGGCACTACTTCTTCATGCGTCTGTGTTTGTGGGTGCATGAGCCACAAACACAGACGCACATGTTTGTTAGACTCAGACTTGTGGCTGTCCTCCCTCCATGTTCTCAGTGAAAGTCATCGTTGGTCATGTGATTGATTGAAGTGCCTTGAAGTGACTGCTGTTGCCATTTGGTACCAATAAATAAAACTAAAGCTCAGATGAGAGCCGTAGTGGTATCGCCATAAGCAGGTGGCAGCAGGTGATGTAGTGGTTGGGGCTGTCACAAGAAGGTCCAGGGTTCAACTGAGTAGAGTTGGCATGTTCTCCCTGGGGCTCTCTCCAGTATCTCTGACTTCCTCCCACAGTCCAAACACGCAGTTAGTGCGGTTAGGTAAGCTGGTGATTCCAAATGTGAACGTGGATGGTCATCTGTCTCTCTGTGTTAACCATGTGTCGGGTTGGCCACCTGTCCAGGTGTAGCAGGGCTATGTTCCAGTCCCTCCACGACCCTGACACAGGATGGATGAACTGGTCAGAGGATAAGAGCTGGTTTGAATGGGAGACCTTCCTGGAGTAAAACGTCCTGTTTCCCGCTGACAGCATTAAGTGAGGGAAATGTTTTTTTTTAACACGTTTGTCTTTTCAGGGAACAGAATGAAGCAGCAAATAAAATAAATGTCAAACGCTAATGGAAGCAGAGTGGCAGAGTGACACGTTTTAACATCAGCAAACACTCGAGCAGCCTCTGAATAAATGAAACGCGTTCATTTCTAGGGATGGGTACTGATAAGATTTTCACGATTCCGATTCCATTTTCGATTCTGTTTAACGATTCGATTCTTTATCGATTCTTTTTAAAAACGGAGGACACTAAGGTCGACTAGCTTAGAACTTTGTTTTATATCTTCTCTTTGAACAAGATAGAAATTTAGGAGTAACATGGCCTTACAAACCCAACAGTGAGATCTTAAGAGATCCAGCCTGCGGCTCTTCAATGGGGTGTCACAGGGTCCCCAGGAAAAAACATTGTAAATGTAAAATAATAAAATAAATATTCTTCTGTAGCAATAACAAAGTGTAACATAAATTATTCTGTAGCAATTACACAAGAATATCCAGTAATGTCCCTGCCTACAATTAAACACATTCACTTACTGAAAATCATCTGCTGTGGCAAACGGGTGCAAGCCTTTGACCACAAACTGAGTCTCTGCTCGGTGACATTCGTCTATCCTGCCTGAAAGGAGACGCTGCCGGCAGACTGCAGCGAGAACTGCCAGCATCTGAGCCAGACTCTGTCTCTCTCATCATGGTCACTAAATGCACAGTAATGGCAGGTTTGTAATAAGGCAGATCGCGCTAACATAATATGCACTGTTAGTTGACGTCATTCGTGGCGACTGGAATCGATAAGGGAATCATTTGCAAAAATGGCAAACTATTCCAAGGAACTGAAACAGTGGGAACCGGTTCTCAACAAGAACCGGGTTTCGATACCCATCCCTATTCATAGAGCTGCTCAGCGCTTTCAGCCGCCACGCATGCAGGCGCACTCGTTCTCACCTTCCTCAGAAACACGTTTGCTGAGCCTCATCACTGCTGCATTACTCTCACCTGTTCACACCTGGGGCCACACGCTGAGGTTCAGTCGTGCTCGCTGCTCGAGAATCTCCCACCTTATGAAAATATGTGAGTTTGTTTCATTATGAGCGAGTAAATGTGCATTACTGTTGACTCCAGGTTTGTCTTTCCTGTAAGCAGAGATCCCAAAGATCCCACAGTCATATTTAGACTCCTGCAGGTCATTGGAGTGGACAGTTCAGCTCATCGGTTTGTCTTTGAAAGTAAACATTCTTCAGACTGTTTAAAAAAAACTGTTTCCTCCTCAGAGATGCCTTTGCCATCCTTGTCCCCGCTCTTCCTCCTCTTCCTGACTCCAAAGGCGTGGAGCTACGAGGCCCCTGAAGACAAACAGGACGTTTTTGCGAGAACGGCGTGTCCCGCCTTCCTGACCTTCACCAACGCTGCCTACCTGTCAGGAGTCACCGTGGAGCTGCCCTGCCTCTGCAAACCAGAGCAGGTAGAGTACGCGAGTAACTAACCATCTGTTTTCTACTGCACACCTGGGGTGTCAGGTATCTGCGCAGAGAAACTGTAGTTTTTATAATATCCAGTTAGTGTTGGTTCATATTTTGTGTTGAATCTGTTTCAGTTTGCAGAGTTTAGTTTTAGTCTGTTGATATGATTGTATGGAGGGCGTATGCTGGAGGTGAGCTTTCGGTTTTATAGTGAAAACACAAGTTTTTGACTCTGAGACGTTCGATGCCTTAAACATCGAAGCCTCGTGAGGCAAACTGCGACAACGAATGTCACCAACCTGAAAAACATTTCCTCTTTATTTTATTCCTGTTGGTTTTCCATCTGCACAAAGTCAAATCAAACGTCTAGATTTCATTTACAACTTCATGGTTTTAACTGTATCAGGACCCCCTCGCCGGTGGCCATCCGAGGATGACCGTGGCATCCGACACACCTCGCCAGGAGGTGCTGCGCTCGCTGTGGAGGAGTAGCGGCTCTAGCTGGAGCCCCTCCGTCTATTTAAGAACCTCTTCCAACTGTGCAGACTGAAAAAGGTTCAAATATCGGTTTCAGGTCCAGTCGGTTGTCTGGTTTTTCCGGAAACATCTGGAACGATCAGAGGACACCAAAGCGCTGACTGATCACCATGGCAACCACCTGCTCGATCCCAGCCAGGTTCCTCACAGCGGAGACCTGCGGAGTCGCTTCTCCATCCGACTCTTCAGCCTGCTGATCTTCAGAGCTGGGCCCGATGATGCAGGCATCTATATCTGTGGCTCCGCCCACAAAGACTTCTTCTATGGTTACGACCTGGACATCCAGGAGGCTCCCACGCTCAGCTTAACCAACAGGTGCGCTGAGCACATACTGAATTCATGACAACCACGAACCTGCTTGTTTAAGCTTAATAATCAATCGATATTTAAGAAATAACGATCAGCTGATGTTTGCAGACTCGCTTCAGAGGCTAGCGACGGGAAACGGGACCAGAGCGCCGACCTCAGCGCTCTGTACCGCCTCTTCACCAGCTTCCAGCCGTGGTCTGTGTGCGACCGCTGCGGCGTGCCGGGCGAGCAGGTCCGAGCCGGGCTCTGCTACATACGCTCCCGCTTCCTGAACGTGCGCTACAGGCGGGCCAATCAGACGGTCGTTTCTTGCGGCTCGGGGGCGGTGCCAAGAGCCTTCGGTTTAAAGCAAAGCAGAGTCGCAGCAAAGCTGGAGGTCAGAAGCTGTCGTATGACGTGTCCGTCCCAGGCCCCGCCCTCCAAGCTGCTCGGTCTGATGTCTCTTTTTGGGTCCAGGTGAGCGTGTGCGTGACACCCGTCCAGCACCAAGCCGGTCACTGTGCTCAATTACAGACTTCCTGTTACTCAGGAAGTCAGAGGTCAAATCAGAAGCTTGATGTCTCTCGGTTTGGACGTCCCCCGATCTTCAGGGGTCAAAGTGTATTTCAGTAATGAACTTTTAGTTATTATAATTGTTTTTATTTAGAAAGAGGAGCTCTACATATTATTGAATACTTTAACAAATGTAAATATGCCAGATTACAGCCTCTGCAGACCCTCTGGCAGGCTGGTGTTACACACACACGTTAGCAAAAACATACAGAGACACTATTTACAGGTCATGTGACAAGGACAAAAACAGTGATCACATTATACTAGAACAATGACGAGTGGACACAGAGGACAGTATAGAGATCAGTAACAGAAACACATCAGTTTTGTTGCACAAACCCCAGTGTTGCACATGCCCTGACCTTCCTGATATTGCACTGACCCATTACACTAATAGTTGCTTCCCATTTTACACTAACTCTTTCACTCCCTGACACGACAGAGCATCTGTGCAGATTCAGTCCCCTCTCACAGTGGCTCGGGTCAGTCGAGGCGAAGGCTTTAATAAAATCACTCACTGGTCCTGCAGAGAGATACTGAAGATGATGCACAACCTGTGTCAATCCAGTCTGATTGTCAGCAGTCAGTATAGAAACATTTACATAATCCTCCTCTCTGAAGATCGAATTAATAAGAAGGCCTTTAGATTCCCAGTGGCTTGTGACCACTGTGATGGTGAACCCGTCTGCTGCTGGACCTCACGGGGGCTCCTTTCAAACCAGAGTCATGGTTTTATTTTCTTGTTATTGAAGCTAAAACTCAGAGACGCGTCCGTGTGGACGTCTGTCTGACATGTTATTTAGTTATTCATGCTAAACTTGTTCTTCATGACACAGTCTCTTCACTCTCACGTGTTTCCTGTCGGTCATGCTATTCTTCTGTACGTGTCACTTCCTGTCATGTCCTGGCTTGGAGTCAGCCCCCTGTGTAGATGTAGTCTTTGTTTTTGGTCTTCTCTTTGTTCCCGTGTAGTTTTTTTCCTTTTTGCGTTTTGTGCCAGTAAAGTTTTGTTTGTGGTGACCCTCGTGCGCTCTCACCTGTCGTCTCTGACACATGGACGCGTGGTCGCCCTGCTTGGAACCACAGTGTCCGAATGTCTCCGTGAATCATCTCTGAGATTGTGTCCTGAAGATTTCCTGCGGTGCTCTTTGCTGTTGAATCCAGATGTTTCACCTCTGGGTTTTTCTGTGTCACAGTTCTGCCTCATTGCCAACCGGGCTACCTCTGTACTACCTGACCCATCCCGACGGGCAGGTCCTCACCCTGGGCTGTCCCGGGGCGCGCCCTGACATGGCGGTCGCCTGGGACCGAGGGAACGAACCCATCTACAGGTCTGAACACTCTTCAGGCGCAGACCTCAGACTGCTCATAGACACCGGGCACCACCTGCTGTTCCAGCCGGCTCAAACGCAGGACTCAGGTATGAACAGCGCCCCCATCAGGTGGTCTCATCTCATTGTCCAGTCATGAAGCTCACATCAGGTGACCTTTACTCGAGATGTCTCTTTGTGAATATATTTGGCTGCTGACTCTGAGATAACTCTTTACACTCGGGGTCTTCTCCACCCTTTTCCGAACTTTATGGTGGCAGCAGGTGAAGCTGTGAAGCTAACCCTGGAGAAATTGGGGATCCCAGACCTGCCACCAAATCTGTGCATATCTGGGGTCTCCTCCCTGTACAGGAAGTGCCTCAACCAGGAGGGTGCAGGAAGTGTGGGGTCACGCAATCACAGGGTGGTCACTGCCCACAGTAGGGGGTCATAAGTGAGGAAGGGCACGCAGAGGCTCTTACCTGATGCTCCATCTGAAGTCGGTGTTTGGCCCGCATCAGATTTGTTATTTAGACGCTCTGAATCATATTTCAGTTCAGCGGTGACGATGATGAGGTCCGACCTCTGTGCTGCTCAGTTTGATTGAGGTGTCTTTACACTTGCAGGTGTGTATTACTGCTGGCTGCACGGTCGCCGGGCGGCAGAGATCCACCTCCTCGTGTACCCCCACTTTGGCAGCCAGTCGCTTCTGTCGCATCCCGACTTTCCAGCCGCCGTGCAGACCGTGCTGGGATCGTATGCTGCCATGACGACCGTGTTTTTCCTGCTGATGCTGGGCCGAGCTGTGCTGAGACACCGCAGGGAGCAAGGCCACGTGGACTAAAGGCAGCGAGGGTCAGACTCTGGTTCTGTGGGGCCGAAGGGCAGCCACATGTCCGATCCTGCTGTGATCACATCCTCATTAAAACTCTGACTTTATTACGCTGACATAAAAAAGTTCTCTGCAGGAATCCCTGTTTAAACCAAACACATGCTTGAAGTGATGGGAATACCTGAGTGAAAATGAGTCTGACGGGGCTTTAAGAATCCAGGGGGCGCCACCGCTGATTTATCCTGACGTGGCTGCTCTGGAGCTCAAGCCAGAGACTGTGTTAACCACTTTACCACAGAGCCACTGAGACCAGCCATGGTCTAAAGGTGCTGTTTGCTCTTGCAGACAGTCTGAATGTGTTTGAATATGTTCAGGTGTTCAAACACATCATTAACAGTCTGAGTCTGACAGTAAACCGTCGGGTCGGTCAGTGTGTAACATCTGCTGGACTCCAGCTGGGTCTCTGTGAAGCAGAAGTCCATTAAACGATGCCTGAGTGGACGACGATAAATAAAAACCCTCTTTTCTCCTTCACGGTCCGCTTTCATTGGACTGAATTGGAGGCTGTTGCCATGGTGAATCTCTGATGTCTTTCTGCTTATTAGCTCAGGGTGCACGCGTTCAGAGCTGAAACTGAGTTTTCAGTGTGAGAAAAGCTGATTGGAGTTCAGAGTTAGACTCTAGAGTGGATATTTGGAGATAATTTGTCGTGTTTGAGACCGTTTTCAGCATTGTGCAGTCTGTGGAGTGCAATCAGTGTTGATGAAAGTGAAGATTCAATCACAATATTTATTCATCCCTGAGGAAATTATGGAGCCACAGATGCTGCAAGACTGTAACAACAGCCAGTTACAAAATATAAGAAGATGGCTCTAATTACGAATAACTCAGGATATTACACAAGCTAAAAATGGGCTGTTGGACCCTAAAACTCTGGCTGTTGACCCTTGTTGTTGCTCTTTCTGTCTGATGCATTGTTCTCTGGTCTCGTCTCTGAGTTTAAAAGGATCTCTGGGTCTATTTGAGGTCCTGGGTGTCATGTGACACCTGTGACATCACTGTCATGAAGGTGCCGGACCAAGGTGCAGACACAGCAGGAGGAGGCGGAGACTTCAGGGCGAGGAGCCGAAGATGACCCTGCTCCTGTGTTCCCATCGCCGTGGGCCTAGCTTAGCTGCTGGTGCCAGTAGGATCAGTCAAGCGATGAGGCTAAACAGTCAAACGCCGCCTGTGTGGGTCAGGGAACATGTGATGAAGCTACAGTCAGGTATTAACAGACTCTTGCGTTGAGACTTTGTGTGTGGTTGAGTTTGGGTGACAGCATTAGTCCCCTTACCTGTGTGGCTGCCCTGTCAGTTCCTCCACAGTGACTGTGACCGGTTCCCTTCTGGCCTACTGGCCGTGGTCGTGCGGGTTCACACTCTAAGCTGGCCGTGATCTTTCTGGGCTTGTTACCCAACGGCACCTCTCTGTGGCTGATGCCCGGCGAGTGAGTCTCTCTGCAGAGAGAATCCAGCGTGCTGCTCACGGGGCCGACGTTGCACATTGGATGCCTTGTCCGCTGTAAGCTACGATGCTCACTGCCTTATTGGTCACGGTTTAACTCATCTCAAAAACCAAAGGTGAGATCAGGTGGGGCAGGTCCTGGAGGCTGGAAGCAGCAGGGGTCAGGGCATGCTGCTTCCTCCTGCCTCTCAGTGCCCTAGCTTCCTGCTGGGTAGTGGAGCAGGATGAGGAGGACTGTGGTTGAATTACCAGCGGACCCTTCATGTCGTGTCTCCCAGGAGCAACTCAGCTGTTGCAGCAGGAAATGCCAAATAGCCTGTGAAGAAGCACTGGGGGCGCACAGAGGGCCAGGGCTTCTGCAGAGGAGTTAGAATCCAGATGTTTAAACTGAGAATGCCACAATTTTAAGAAGAATATGAGCTCAATGTGTAGAAGACGATTCGATGTACCAGTAAAACAAAGAGAACACAACTGATTTTCTGTCTTTATGATTTATGTAACGACAGTCCAGGCAGCGATAGAAGTGCCTGTGTGCTGCCATCTTTGTCACAGGGGACGCCACAGCTTCGTATTTACTGTTCCCGGCTCAGTCTCGAGCCACCAGCGTCTCCTCTGGGATCCAACCAGGATCTTTGGCTATTTAAGCGAATCTGAGGCAACATTAAGATCTTCTGCCCCTGTGATGTAATACACACTGGAGGAAGAAAGGCATTGATTAACCCAGTCAATCATCACAGAACCACTGGTGATATGTGACGGCTCCCTCGTCTTTTTAGGAACGTGTTCAGTCGGACATGATCCGGTGTTTGGTCGGATGATCAATAAGGACGGTTGGATGGCTGCATTATTAAACACATACTTGGTGTTGCCTGGAAACAGGCTTCTGTGTAAAAGTCAGATTTGATGTGGGTGGATTTTCAGTGAGACTCTCACAGCCACCCTTCGTCTGACCTCTGAGGGTGGTGCTGTGTCTCAGGCCTGAACTCTAACCAGGGTTTCATTGCTGAGATGGAGGTGTGTGAACTTATGGTGGAGCGTACATGACAGATGAACTGTGGCCTTACACTGCCACCTACAGGTGGGTTCCTGCGTGTGCTTTACAGGGTGAGCCTGGACGACCTTTGACCCACTGAAGCAGCTGCTTTAACCAAAACACACAAACACAATGTATTCGACTCATTTCTGTAAGTTACACGACACCCATGAAATATAATTTTATTACAGTTTTTTACAGTCGCTAACAAGCGCCTACCCATACTTCAGATACTTTTTCTAAACTCTTAACACAGACCCACACCTACAAAACACAATTGGCCAAATGGATAATATCCTTCCCAAAAATACACTTTGTTAAATATATACTAACTCCTCATTTCAAAATTAGAACACATCGTTCTCTGCACACACTAACTGTACAAAAACACTATAAATCTGACTCAAAATGAAATTAGTCTGTCAAAGAATAACACTTGTTTTCACTTCACAAGGTACATGCAGTCAATCAAAGTACACCAGGTTTCAAAATACTGGCTATTATTGACATTACAAAAACTGCATAGACTTTTATGTTTCAGTTTCACAGGTATTTGCATGCAAAACATGCAATCCACCATATTGACACCAGAAATGTCTTGGTTGGTAACTGTATGTCCACATGTACAGTAATGTTCACATTCAAAAGCATTCCAGTAAAAAGCAAACAAGTTTTTGTTTCTTTACTGTTTACTACAGGAGGTACAGTAGAAACACGGTATGATAGGACAGAGAAAGTTTTACAGTATTGCTTACAGTGAACAAAATATCCATGAAACACACAAGAGCATTCTGAACAAAAAAACAACAGCAAAAAGCCAAGATAAAAAGGGGGGGAGGGGGAGGGGGGCTAAAAAAAGGCATAAGATTTGCATCTAATCTCTGCGATCTTCAGGGTTAGGCCACATGTTTTCATCAACATCACATCTGATGTTATCCAAGTCGATGCACCTGGGATGAAACCGCCTGGTATGTCGGATCCACCGACATATCATTGCAGAAGCAGAGGTTTTTATACTGTATCTAAGGTTTGGAATATTGTTTTTGCTATTGTGGGATATTGTGTGTTAACATTCGTAGATACTACAAAAACAGTTCATGATTTTGCTGGGAGGTATAGCTTGTCTGTTAAGAAAATGTAAGCATTGTGGAAATGTGTTCACTGACTGCATATTGGGTGAACACGACATGAAATGTGTGAATGGTATGGCCACAACAGACCGATGCTGTGCTAATTGTGTTTAGAGTTTTGCAAATGTGACAACTGTTTGGACAAACGCTTGTTAGCGACTGTAAAAAACTGTAAAAACATGCAGAAAATTCACATTTTCACACACACGCAGGGTGATGCTGCCACCTAGTGACAGAAATATTTTATCACATACTGTAATCCTGACCACGCTGGTGCTTTCCCCTCTCTCTCTCTCACACACACACACACACACACACACACACACACACACACACACACACACACACACACACAGTGTTTAAGGTGGAAACAGCTCTGTTTACCCAACAGAGGCGACGGGCAGAGCCAACAAAGTGCTGAGACTGTACCGTCACTGCATTTCTTTATTCGTTGCACAGACCTGAGTGCAAAGATCACAGATTCAAGTCTTCATGCAGTACTGAGGTGTGATTTATCCCATTGTTATATCATAAAGGTGTCATGTAGACGATGCATACAGTCCCCAGTTGTAGTGTAAACTGTTTGGGAAAAGGCTTCGCTCTGAAGTAGCTGGCGGTTAACGCCCACTGGATACTGCACAAAGCAGTGCTGCCTGCTGATTGGTCAGCTTGGTCTGTCCACCTGAGGAAAACTGAAACACAGCAGGGACAGTGTTGGACTTTGACAGATCGAACATTAACCATGTTGGTTAGCTGACCAATCAACTGTCTGCGTAATCCAGTTGGGATTAGCCGAAAAGTTAGCGAATGCTATTATACCAACATGAGTAGCCTACATGTGCTAACAGAGCTGATCATGTGACTGACTTATTGCACACAGTAGCTGAATAATACAATTTTCTTCATTTTTGTGACTCAGAATTTTATCTTAAAACATTTGGTGTTGTAAAATTCAACTTTGTACAACTATAATTATCTTTTGCAATAAAAGTGTTTCATTAAACTGACACTTTTCTCATATTTGCCAGTACTTGTATATTTTTTGATGTATCTGTCCCAAACTACAGATCCTTTTGGATGGTACAAAGACCAGTCAGAATTTAAGGTTTTTATCTTTGATAGTAAAGAGGGCGTCTGCTCTATTTCAGCGATATTCTTGTTCAAACATTCTCTGAGATTCAGTGTGTCAGAAAATGAGCTAAAAGTGATTCGATGAACCATTTTTCAAAGAATACGAATGTTTCTGCTCAGCCTCCCAGTACACACACCTATGGTATCAGTCTGAAACGACCTCGCCTCGTTCTCCAGTTATCATATTCACACACCTGAAATAAATCACCAATATGATGAGTACAAATATGTTACTGTATGAAAACGTTCAGATTTAATAAACCAAAGGTTTGCAGAACAGATGAGACATCTTGAAAACAATGATCAGAGTCATGTGTATCCATGTCGAAGCTTTCAGTCTCCTGTCTTTAGAAAATGAACTTTACTTTTAAACTAAAGTGACTGTTGTTGCCTTCTCACTAAAACTCAGTGGACTCTGGAACCACAGGAGCATTATTACTGTGGTGATATGGTGCTACGAGGTCATTAAGATAAGATGGGGCCTGATTATTTAAGACCTTGTATGTGAGGAGCAGGATTTTGAATTCTGGATTTAACAGGAAGCCAAAACAGGAGAAATCTGCTCTCTCTTTCTAGTCCCTGTCAGGACTCTTGCTGCAGCATTTTGGATTAGCTGAAGGCTTTTCAGGGAGTTTTTAGGACATCCTGATAATAATGAATTACAGTCGTCCAGCCTGGAAGTAATAAATGCATGAACTAGTTTTTCAGCGTCACTCTGAGACAGGATATTTTTAATTTTAGAGATGTTGCACAAATGGAAGAAAGCAGTCTTACATATTTGTTTAATATGTGCGTTGAAGGACATGTCCTGGTCAAAAATGACTCCAAGGTTCCTCACAGTGTTACTGGAGGCCAAGGTAATGCCATCCAGAGTAAGAATCTGGTTAGATACCATATTTCTAAGATTTTCAGGGCCGAGTACAATAACCTCAGTTTGATCTGAATTAAGAAGCAGAAAGTTAGTGGCCATCCAGGTCTTTATGTCTTTAAGACATTCCTGCAGTTTAACTCATTGGTGTGTGTTATCTGGCTTCATGGACAGATAGAGCTGGGTGTCATCTGCATAGCAGTGTAAATGTATGCTATGTCTTCTAATGATGCTGCCTAAGGGAAGCATGTATAATGTAAACAGAATTGGTCCTAGCACTGAACCCTGTGGAACTCCATAATTAACCTCAGTGTGTGAAGAGGACTCTCCATTTACATGCACAAACTGGAGTCTATTAGATAGATATGATACAAACCACTGCAGCGCAGTACCTGTAATACCTACAGCATGTTCTAATCGCTCTAATAGGATGTTATGGTCGACAGTATCGAACGCTGCACTGAGGTCTAGCAGGACAAGCACAGAGATGAGTCCACTGTCAGAGGCCATAAGAAGATCATTTGTAACCTTCACTAAAGCTGTTTCTGTGCTGTGATGAGCTCTGAAACCTGACTGAAACTCTTCAAATAAACCTCTGCAGATGATCTGTTAGCTGTTTGACAACTACTCTTTCAAGGATGTTTGATATAAAGGAAGGTTGGAGATTGGCCTATAATTAGCTAAGACTGCTGGGTCTAGAGATGCTTTTTGAGTAAAGGTGTAACTACAGCTAGCTTGAAGGCCTGTGGTACATAGCTGATTATTAGAGATAGGCTGATCATATTTAAGATCGAAGAATTAATTAATGGCAGGACTTCTTTGAGCAGTTTTGTACGAATGGGGTCTAAAAGACACGTTGATAGTTTGGAGGAAGTAATTATTGAAGTTAACTCAGAAAGATCATCCATCCAGTTCAGGGCTACTTCGGTGGTTTAGCCTGTCTCAGCTGTTACAGGGTACACCTGTACAGGTCATCGACACAGAGAGAAACAGCCATTCACATTCACACTGGAACCTGCAGCCAGTTCAGTCTCATCAGTCAACAAACATGTCTGGACTGTGGCACGAAGCAGATCATGAACAGATGGATTGTCTTTTTGTGACGAGTTCATGTTTGATGAATGTGTGAAGTGTGAAGTCAAGATTCCTCTCACGATTCATGATCTGCACATTTATTGGATTCATCGAGCAGCTCAGTCTAACATATCAAAAATACATGAAAAGCGATTTTCAAAATAAAATGTGAGTTCATGTTTTTTACAGGCTGCATGAGAAATGATGATTTCTGTGTGAGAGAACATTAGATTTTACATAGTTATGACTTTACATTCATCTGTACAGTGAGACGGGTTATTACAGCATATTGTTGTCAGAACCGTGCAGATGAAGATCTCATCATTTATCTGATAAAGCAGGAAGTTAAAGAAAGTGACGATACACCGCTGCGTTGACACATTGTACCGAGTACTTTACTGCCACACTGTGATAGAACAAAAACAGGTTACATGACAGAAAAGTCCCAAACCCAGGGAATCACGCCAGCATCCCCACACTCTGAACTGTGGAGTGAATAAATGTGCCCAGTGCGTTCTGCTTACTGCCCCCAAAATTTACACAGAGAACATCTTATGTACTCCAGAGCTCCCGCTGCGTGTGCTTCCTGTTCCATAGGGGGCGCTGTCAAGCTGCAAAACAACCACATAAACTCCAACAGGGTCACATTTTTCAGCGTGGTTTTGATAGAAGGGGTCGGACGAGTTCCAGCTTTGGATTTTTCACAAGCGTCTGTTTCCCTCCGGGGAGCAGGAAGTCACACAGTGGAAGTTCTGGAGTATTCACAAGTTACCCCACAACTTATCTCCAAAGACACGAGACTAAACGTTACATTAAAGATGAATGTTGCTCCTAAAATAACATCAAATATGCAGAAAGTAGCGACAGAGGAAACTCTGCTCCAAGCATCATTTAAAAATGTATTTATAATAATGAGTTTGTAGCTGCCACCAGATTTGAATGAGCTGCTGATCCGTCTCTCTGCAGACCTTCATCTGCTGCTCAATCTGCTGCTTGCAGCCTGTATGAGCTGCAGGTACCTGTGTGTGTGCGCATATATACCTGTTACAAGGTGCTGTGCTGCTGCCCTGCGGTCAGCAGGGGGCAGCATAGACTCACAGATCAGAGCAGATGTAGCAGCGCTCCTGCAGTCGGTCATGTGACCAGAAAACCTCATTTCAACACCAGCTTAGGGTTAGAGTAACACGGGGACACGTCACAGCCCGCCTCCTCAGGATTTGACTGATAGCCTGTGTATTGATGTTTGGTGCTCCCAGAGGGCCGAGCCACGCCCCTGAAGGGTCACGGTGCTCAGAGGTCACAGCTCGCTGCCTCCTAATTGGATTTTTTACACCTTCATAAAAACGTCAGATGTTTTTCTGAAGACGAGCACACGTTTGTTCAACCTCCACCCAGAGAAGCCCCCCGTCCCCACCCTCTGTGTATTTGAAGCTCACTCCCACAGCTGGTGTCAGTAATAATGGGAGCAGCTGCTCCCTCGGAGAGCTTCGTCCTGGACGCGGCTGAAACAGTGCCGGGGAAACTACGCGTGTTTTGCTGGCTCATTGTTTAATAAAACTCTTTGTGTGTTTTTAATTTGCATGGTCTCAGCCGTGGAGGTGTGGAAGTGTCCACAGTAAGAACTGAGTGGGTTCCACAGGAAGGTGTGAGCCACGCTGCAGAGCTAATCCTGTTAGCCACAGACTCGCTGTGAGTGAGAAAATCACACAAACCATGACAACAACATCCAAACAAATAATTCCACACTCAGGAGTTTAGCACATCCACAACAGGGCGTGGGGTGATCGTCCACTACATATGATTACATATTTACATTAAACAATCAGTGATGATTCAGAAGGGAGGGCTTAAATTGAACCCCGCCCCTCTGTTGATCCATCACAGACCAGAGAGAATCTGTGAAAAGTCAAAGAAAGCTTCAGTCTCAGAGCTCATTTAGGGTTTACATGGAAACAGATTAGTTTTCAGCATGCGGTTTATTGTTCCCATGATGACACTACCAGAGCACACTGCCACCACGGAGGTCCGCCCCCAGGTGTATGGCGTTATTTTTGTGCCACTATTCTGAGCGCACGTAAAAAAAATGTGCAGGTGCAAGTGTTGCATTTTGAGGAGAAATTTATTGTGAGCGAAGAAAAGCTGAATTTGAGTGACCAAAATTCATTGCTGCGTGCAAAAAAATGTATTTCAGTGTTTGCTATTATCCACACACACTCACACACACACACACACACTCACACACACACAACAGCAGCCCCTTGCTCAGTTTTTGCATTTGCGCTCGCTCGCATTGTGTCGCTCGCGCTCTCAACATTTCTGCCCGTGCGCGAGCAGCTCTTTCTCTACACTGTTATATTTGTGCCACAAAACCAGCCAATCACAGACTTGGATGCAAAAATATCTGATTGGCTGTTCTGGTCTCCAATCAGCTCGAAATGACGAAATGCAATATCCCAGAATGCATTTCGTCTAAAACTCAAATGAGGCAGTGGCGGAGGAACACAGAGTGGCAAATATGTGATGTCTTGATGAATCGAGCAGATATTTGAAGTTTACACAGCAACATCCTCGCATGAAAATATCTTCAAAGTTTATTTTGTGACCCAGAAAGAGTAATATTTCAAACTCCGCCCCTGCCTCGTTTGTAGTGATGTGTCGGTCGCGAACGAAATGGCTCTTAGAGCCGGGTCTTTGAAGTGAACGACGCGAGCCGGCTCCTTATCGCGAGCCGTGGGTTTTTTTTTCTCTCTCACTTTTTTCCCGCTTCACTCCACACACGAGCCTTGTGCTTTACGCTGGGCAGAGGGGGGAGGGGCTGTAGTTACACTCAGCAGCACAGGAACAGAGCGGGAGGGAGAGAGAGAGAGCCAGGGACAACAAGGTCACATTAGAAAGGTATAGTAATCATCCACAACTATGAAACGTTGAGAGCGCGAGCAACACATTGCGAGCGAGTACAAGTGCAAAAACTGAGCGAGAGGGGCTGATGTTGTGTGTGTGTGTGTGTGTGTGTGTGTGTGTGTGTGTGTGTGTGTGTGTGTGTGTGGATAATAGCAAACACTGAAATACAGTTTTTGCACGCAGCAATGAATTTTGTTTACTCAAATTTTGCTTTTCTTGCTCAAAATAAATTTTCCTCAAAATGCAACACTTGCACCTGCAAAAGTTTTTTACATGCGCTCAGAATAGTGGCACAAAAACAACGCCACACAGGTGGTCCTGCTCTGCGCTGCAGGTGCTCAGGCCGAGCTGCACTCCAGCATCGTCTTGAAGGCCTTCCTGAAGTTGTCGTCCAGGAAGGCGTAGAGGAACGGGTTGAGGCAAGAGTTGGCGTAGCTCAGGCTGGTGATGAAGTAGGAGATCATGATGACCAGGGGCGTGGTCCTCAGGTCCGTGGTCAGCGCTATGATGGTGCTGAGGTGGAACGGCGTCCAGCAGAACAGGCACACGGCCAGGACGACAAAGACCATGACGGTGACCCTCTTCTTGGCCTTGTCCAGTGCCTTGGCATTGCTGTTGAGCCGCATGTTCCTCAGCCTGTACAGCATCATGGTGTATAGGATGCAGAAGGTGGAGACGGGGATGGCGAAGCCGAGGATGAGCGTGTAGATGCGGCTGGTTTTGAACCACAGGGGCTCAGGGCTCGGGAAGCTGAGCACGCAGGTTTTCCTGCCATCAGCCGGGTCCACGTAGACGCCGGCAAACACCGTGAAGGGCATGACGATGAGGATGACGAGGATCCACACGCACAGCGAGATGATCTTGGCCGCTCGGTAGGTGCGGTAAGGCATGCGCTTGGATCTCACGGTCGACAGGACGACCAGGTAGCGGTCGATGCTCATCACGGTCAGGAAGTAGATGCTGGAGAAGATGTTGTAGTGGTCGATGCTCAGGATCACCTTACAGAGGACCTCCCCGAAGGGCCAGTAGTTGAGCAGATGTTCGGCGATGCTAATGGGCAGCACCAGAGTGAACAGGTCGTCCGCGATGGCCAAGTTCAGGATGAACATGTTGGTGACCGTTTTCATTTTGGGGGCTTTGAGGATCATGTAGATGACGGCGGTGTTTCCCGTCAGCCCCACAGCACAGATCACGGAGTAGATGACGGGCAGGATGACATAAAGGTCAGCGAAGAAGGGAGGGGTGCAGTTCAGGTCAGAGCGGTTTCCCGTGGGCGAGTACGGCAGCACAGAGTCGTTACAGAGCGGAGGCGGCGCGCCCGGGACCGACACGTTCTCCATGTTTCAAGAGAACGCGAGACACCGTGATGCGTGGAGGGCGGAGCAGCTCCACAGGGGTGGAGCAGGTGCAGCTCTACCTGCTCGCTCGCACCTCAGAGGAGCACACACCTGTCCGCGCGCTCAGCTGTCAAATCAAAGTCTCCTCCTCAGATCAGCTGACTTCTCCTTCGGCTCATTTACTGCACGAGCGGCGCATCACGGAGCCTGCACGAGAGACAGAGAGATAACCGATGAGCAGTGAGGTCAGCCTGTTTCTAACTTTGATCTAATCTCACAGCGGCGCGCGCAGAGGGAAACACCGAGCTCACGCGACAGCAGAAAGTATGAAAACGTGAAAAGTGAAAAAAATGTGCCCACCTGAACGCGCCTCCTCGCGCACGAGCTTCAGATGGACTGATCGATCAGTCAGTATCAGTGATCAGCGATCAGCAGCGTGCCTCCGTGTGCGCGCTCAGCGGCTCCGCGCTCCGGTCTCTTCTCTGAGGGAGACGCCTGCACTCCGGACCCCCTCTCTCTCTCTCTCTCTCTCTCGCTCGATCTCTCCTCCCCCTCTATCACTCTCTCTCTCTCTCTCGCTTCAGCCCCCCCCCCTCTCTCGTGTCACTGGCAGTCACGTGACCGGGTCAGTCACTGAGAGCTTCTGCTGAGGATTTTATTCTCCAAACGAACAATATTTTTTTCCTTCTACTCGGTGCTTGGTTCTTATTAGGACGCCGAAAGGCCACAACGTGTGATCATGTGATCTTGACTTGAAGCCTCCCCGTGTTCAGTGCTCAGCTTTGGTGGCAAACTTCGCTGGATCAGCTGTATCATCGTTCTGTTTTGAGGAAAGGTCGATCTCTCAGTGCCGACCGTGAACACCCTCTTCATTCTCACTTTGAATGAATGGCGTGTCACAAATTTAGAGGATCATCATTTAGCCTGGAGAAATAGTTTGTTGCTTTATAAGAAAGCCCTCCGCAAAGCCAGAACATCTTACTATTCATCACTGATTGAAGAAAAGAAGAACAACCCCAGGTTTCTCTTCAGCTCTGTAGCCAGGCTGACAAACAGTCAGAGCTCTGTTGAGCCAACCATCCCTTTAACGTTAACTAGTAATGACTTCATGAACTTCTTTATTATTTCATTATAATCAGGAAGTCCTAAAAACTCACTGAAAAGCCTTCAGTTAATCCAAAATGCTGCAAGGCAAGGCAAGTTTATTTGTATAGCACAATTCAACAACAAGGTGATTCAAAGTGCAGCAAGAGTCCTGACAGGGACTAGAAGGAGAGAGCAGATTTCTCCTGTTTTGGCTTCCTGTTAAATCCAGAATTCAAAATCCTGCTCCTCACACACAAGGTCTTAAATAATCAGGCCCCATCTTATCTTAATGACCTTGTAGTACCATATCACCCTATTAGAGCACTTCGCTCTCGCTCTGCAGGCCTACTTGTTGTTCCTAAATAAGAACCAGTCCATCTCCAGCATGTTTCAGCACCCGGCCATCGAGCAGGGAGAACGCAGCCTTCAACACACCGAGGCTGCTTTAGTTCAGAACCAACCAGCCTAAGCTAGTATACTCAGTGGCCTCTAAGTTATGAATCCAGTAAGACTGTCAACGCTCATACTGAAAGAGGAATGTGGCGTGGAACGGTCACCGTGATGAAAGTCCAGGTGGTGCTTATCTGTGAGGTAGTTAATGTTGGCTGTGTGTTTATGTTTTAACAGTTTATACTGTGATTTGTAGGAAACTCAATGATGTCTGCATCTGTGGGTGTAGCTGCAGAGTTGAAACCTTTATTCCCCTTGTGTCCATGCTCTCAGTGGCTGCTGCTGCTGCTGCCTGGGCTTTTCTGCTCTCATTTAGATTTGATAAATGTTCGTGGATGTCTCTGGAGTCCTTCACCTGTCCAGGTTGTTGAAGAATCGTCCTGTCGGTGGTTTGCTGAACAGCATCAGTACAGTTTCAGTGTTTCCTCCGTGATGGAGGCCTGTGCACTCAAACACGCTGGACTTCAGGTTAAATATCAGCAGAGTGCTGTTGAGTTTTATTAAGTATACATTTTATATTGTGTGTGTGTTATTATGAACAGCTCCAAAAAGTGAGCCTCTGTCAGCCATGTGGGTGGTTTGCTTTCGTGAGCATCACATCCCTTTGACTTATGGGACAGGAGGTCCACAGTCTTGAAGGATGCTCCGGTGTCTCCTCTGCTAAAGGAGATAATAGCAAAGGTCCTTGTCCTGTAGAGAAACTGCCTGCTCATCAGCTGATCTCAGTACAGTGTTTCCTGGGTGTGAATGAATGAGGTCCTGTTAGAGTCAGAGAGGAGCTGGCAGCAGGCGAGGAATGTGACATCAGAAACATGTCAGATATCAATGTTTGCATCATTAGCATGGAGCAGCGCAGTGGTTTGCACTGTTGCATCACAGAAAGAAGGTCCAAGGTTTGAATCCGGGGCCCTTCTGTGTGGAGTTTGCATGTCTGCGTGGATTCTCTCAGGCTTCCTGCAGCAGTCCAAACACATGCAGCGGGTGGGGTTAGCTTAACTGCTGAATATAAATGATCCTCAGGTGTGAGTGGTTGTAGCTGATTGGTGACCTGTCCAGGTGGACCACGCCTCTCACAGAGTAGGTAGCTGGCTAAGGCTCCAGCCCCCTCTGATCCCGATAAGCTGCCATCCTGCTGAACGTTGCACTGAAGGCAGAAGGGTTTCCTGATCGGGGAGAAATCCGAGCAGCGCATTCCTTAAATTCTGTTTCACGCGAGGAGGAGGAACACGAAGCATCGTTTTAATGAAATAGTGCCGTTTGGATTTTCTTCTGCTTCTTTCGACGAGACAGACGTCAGAGGACATTTTACATCTTTGCAACAGTCTAATATCAGACCAGGAACAATTCACCGCCATGTGTCTGCCCACAGGTAGAAACCAGTCATGTGAGTGTGGCTGGTTGGAGGCCACGAACCTTTCAAATGTTCCTCCTCATCCTCTGTCTCGTCTACGTGTTTGAGCTTCATGCATGTCCTGCTTTTCACTGTGTCATCCAAGTTTTCAGTTCCTGTCTTTAGGTTCATGCGTCCCGCCCTAACTGTCCTCCTCCGCCGGTTTCTTTGTCAGTTTGTGGGTCGCCGTGTGACCGTTTGGGTCATCCCCCCGCCCCTCGTGACAGCTTGGATGCCTCTGTGACAGACGATTATAACAGCACCGCACTGGCTTTCAGTGACATTTCTAAGGCGGCAGGAAAACCTGCAAAGTGCTCCCGTGATCAATACAAAGCAGCAGACCTGGTCACGATCGATTTAATTGTTTCTGCAGAGCAGCGGCGCTCTGAGCGAAATGTCAAAGGAGAGGCCACGGCTGTTTCGGGCTGGTTACAGAAACAGCACGAGGGGGGCGGGGATAACCAACCACCGGTGCTGCTCGATTGGCTGTTAGCTGAAGAAGTCGTGAGCTGTGAGTGACCGTGAAGGCGAGCTTACCTCAGGAAGCCCGAGTGGGTTATGTCACACCTGGAGAATAATGATGGCGGTGTGCTGAGATGAAGTGTTCTCTTTCAGAGGCGGTAGAACAAACAATCCTTTTTATTAACGATCCACTTCAAGTTTCAGCACATTCACAGATTTCCAGATTCTTCAAGGCTGAAAACAAAGAGCTGAACACCGGTCCTCTCTCAGCCTCGCTGCGTTCACATTCAGACCCGTGTGAGGCCAGAAGCGTTCACGTTTGCCTGTTTTTGATCAGCTGTCAGATCTAACCTGACGTGAATCTGAGCTTGAGGCAGCGCACGTCTGTCCCACCGGGGTCTCCGTGTCCTGGGTCTCCACACACAGTTGTGGCTGACGCTTTCTTTAAATCACGACTCTGTTACAGACATGTCACTCTGCTGGCATCTTATCCAGCGACACGGCGTTCAGCAGGGCGCCAGAGTCAAAGTACGGCGTGTGCATAAGTCAGCGACACTGGCGGCCTCAGACTGTCTGACATCCTGAGGATGACAGACAGCAGATCTACAGATTTAATTATGAAGGTGGAAGCTGTGTGTGCGTGTGTGTGCGCGCGTGTGCGCGCGTGTGTGTATGTGTGTGTCTGTGTACGTGTGTGTGTGCGTGTGTGTGTATGTGTGTGTCTGTGTACGTGTGTGTGTGCGTGTGTGAGTCCAGGTCGACTGCTGTGTGATTCACTGTCTCGTGTGCAGCTGGTCTCTCTGCACATCAGCCTTTTGTTTCACGTTCACACAGCAACAGTTACACACACACGCACACATTTGTAATTTCAGTGAGAAACACATCTCGTGTCAGAAGTGCAGTGCAAACAGGAAGGTGTCACCATGGCAACCAGGAAAGCAAAGTTTTAGTTGATGTGGAAAGTTTGATATATGACCTCAGCAGAGACGTATCTCTTATTACTCATGTGAAAAATCACATGTGATGTCCCACATCCACCCCCTCCACCCTCCGAGTGATGAGGTTTGGTTCTTGATGTAGCGTGCTGACAGCTACACCCTGCAGGACACCGGCCCTTGAACCCTGAACTTGCCCACCCCGACCTTAGAGTGTTAAAATAATGGAGGTGAGGGTACAAGGCTGTCCCACACGAAGTTATGGATGGATGCGGCTCAACGAGAGTCTGGAGCTCAGACCTGCAGCATTGTCTCAGACTGAGAGGTGAAATTTCCTTTTTCATTTCTACCTGCAGGCTGGAGTGAAACAGAAGGTTTGTGAGTCTTGCTTTCAGACTGTTTCGTGACAGTGAACGTGCTGATGTTGAACACGATCGTTTAGTTTCTCAGAGGAAGAGGAGCAGGAGGTCAGGCTGAAGTCTGTACTTCACACCCGGGCCCCACATAAAAACAAGCTTTATACCAGGACTGAAACAATCTCATTTCACAAAACTCAACACGTCGCTGCGTCTGTGGCTCAGGAGAATTTATTCCACAGTTTGGAACTATTACCTGTGAGGAGGTTGTTCCTGTGGGAGGTAAATAGAGAGCCGATGTATGAAAGGTGGGGAGTCCTGCTCACGTAATTGTCTCTGAAAGGTGCTGTGCTTGCAGCGTTTATCTCTCCCTCATACATCATCTCTGATCTCGACTTTGGCTACATGTTGTCACCTCAGAGAGTGACCTAATGTTTTGTCAGATGCTGGCTGTCGGTGATACATCCATGGTGTCCTTTTCTGTAATTCAGGAAGAGTTAACAGTCCCATCTCAGAGACCTGCGGCATCCGCCTCAGCTAGGTGGAGCGTGGATGGCATCAGTCTGTATATAAAGGATGGACGTAGCATTCGGGTGTGGCAAGTAAAGGCGGAGCTTAAGCGTCTTACACCTGCTGCTCTCTACTGTCCAGCAGGGGGCGACTCTTCTGATGTAAAAGAGGTCTGACTGGTCTCTGAGCCTCCTGCTCACGTGATTTAAGTAAACGCTTTCCTGATTGGTTTCTGATCTCGGCCGCTGTTTCGGGTCTTAGTGAAGAACATGAAGTTCATTTTGTTCATCTTTCCTTCATTGTGTTTCATTACGATGCCAAAGTTGTTTACAACATTCACAAAATGTCTGAGGTGAACAGTGTCCGGAGACGGCCCAAGCATCCACGGTGTACAACGCTCTTTTTATTTTCTATTCAACTTTATTTATACAGTGCCAAATCACAACATCAGGCACGTCAAGGCACTTTATTTTGTAAGATAGACCCAGCAATCATATGACCCCCTATGACCACTTTGGTGACAGTGGGAACGAAAAACTCCCTTTTAACAGGAAGAAACCTCCGGCAGAACCAGGCTCAGGGAGGGGCGGGGCCATCTGCTGCGACCGGTTGGGGAGGGGGAAGGAAGACGTTTAAAAGTTCAGATGCTGCATTCTGATATTCGAGTTAGCATTCGCTCTGTGACATAATTCAAGGTCTTCTTTATTTATCCCAAAGCTTCTGAAATGCCTGATTACAGAACTAAAAACACAATGAAAGCAGCTCAGAAACTGAATAATTAAACAAAATCGGTTCAAAAGGACACCACCCAAATAAAATGAAGTAGTAAGTGACAAATATGCTCACAAATGACATCAAATACTATTAAAACAACAAACTACTGCCACAGGCCGTCACTTGGTGTGGCGTCGTCTTTTACTGCCTGTGTCATGGTCCTGGGTCTGTGAGCCAGCGTTGTTCTTGGTTGTCTTTATGGTTTTGTGCTGATGTTTCAGCTTTTAGTCATTAGGCGTCTGTCTCTGTGTCTTCCTGTGGGCTCCATGTTCCCTCTGGCTGTTTCCCAATTCAGGGTCTGCAGCCTTAAAGTACGAAGTCTTAACGGTCCACACGGGCCACGTACTCAAAGACCGCTAAGGCCGGAAGTGCGAGGCTTGTGAAATGGGACGGTCTAGCCGCTGTTGCGCTGCCCAGGTTGCCTAGCAAACATGATACTAACAGCTGGAAACGTTTCATACAGCTTTGTTTGACAGAGATGAAGGAGACAAATGTTTTGTTTGTTTGTTTGTTTGTTTCTACACGAGCTCTGTGTGATCAGTTGAGTATCTGAGGCTGAGACCACGGGACTGTGAAACATGATTGTTGGGCTTCATGTCTCTGCTGAACAGTCATTTAAGATTAGCTAGTAAATAAGAATTAGCTGATGTTGTTCATGAGACTAAAGTCATCTCACTGTGGTGATGTAAATATAATATGGCCAATATTATATTTATTATATGTATCATGATTAGTTATTACAGCAGTGAGTTTGAACTCTGTGCCAAACACTGAGTTTCAGCAAAGATTCAAGTCGCAGTTATTTATGTTTCCTGTCACCTTAAATCTTCACTCACAGACAAGCATCTTTGACAGTGTATATATAGATGTGTTATAAGAGACAAATATTGTTTGTTTAATATGTTGGCATCACTAAATTTGGCTCAATGCTTACATACATGTGTAAAAGCAAATGTAGGAGCTGTGATAACTGTGTCTGATAGAATGAAGAGTCGACTGATATATGAAATATTCCTTTATTGGGTGAGAAAATCAGACCATGTCATAACTGCTGTAAGTCACACAGAATAGATATCAGAGCCTTAAACAGGCTGACGTCTGCTAAATGGGTCAAACTGGGCAGAAAGTAAACACAGGAGGTCAAACGCTGGACAGCTCGCGCTGCTTTGAAGAAATCAAGCCAGTGTCACAGTCAGAGCAGTTTCATCCGTTCATCCGAAAACGGCAAACAGACGACAGATAAACAGGAAGGACAGGAAGATGAAATGAGAAACGAATAAGCGTTACACAGGAATCCACGGGGCCGCTGTGACCTCACACGTCTGGTGACCTCAACATGAGAAGTGCCATCCTTTCATGGACGATGGTGTGCAGCTGTGTTTACGGAGGCAGAGACAGCTGAAATTCTCCATCTTCACCTTAAAGCCACTAACATCAGACGTACGTCGTTCCAAAGTAAAACGCCTCCAACTGTGACAGAAACACCAAATGAATGTTTTACAAAAAGGCAAGCACGAGTCAGATGAAGTGAAACTAATAATAAATAAATAAACTGATCTGAGATCAGTCTATCTCGGTCATCTTTACCTGTCCACGTGATAAACTGATCTCAGATCAGTCTGTCCCGGCCATCTTTACCTTTCCACGTGATAAACTGATCTGAGATCAGTCTATCTCGGTCATCTTTACCTGTCCACGTGATAAACTGATCTCAGATCAGTCTGTCCCAGCCATCTTTACCTGTCCACGTGATAAACTGATCTGAGATCAGTCTATCTCGGTCTACTTTACCTGTCCACGTGATAAACTGATCTCAGATCAGTCTGTCCCGGCCATCTTTACCCGTCCACGTGATAAATTGATCTCAGATCAGTCTGTCCCGGCCATCTTTACCCGTCCACGTGATAAATTGATCTGAGATCAGTCTGTCCTGGTCATCTTTACCTGGCCACGTGATAAACTGATCTCAGATCAGTCTGTCCCGGCCATCTTTACCCGTCTACGTGATAAACTGATCTGAGATCAGTCTGTCCCGGCCATCTTTACCTGTCCACGTGATAAACTGATCTGAGATCAGTCTGTCCTGGTCATCTTTACCTGTCCACGTGATAAACTGATCTCAGATCAGTCTGTCCCGGCCATCTTTACCTGTCCACGTGATAAACTGATCTCAGATCAGTCTGTCCCGGCCATCTTTACCCGTCCACGTGATAAATTGATCTGAGATCAGTCTGTCCTGGTCATCTTTACCTGTCCACGTGATAAACTGATCTCAGATCAGTCTGTCCCGGCCATCTTTACCTGTCCACGTGATAAACTGATCTGAGATCAGTCTGTCCTGGTCATCTTTACCTCTCCACGTGATCTGATCGGTGTGACGGTCTCACTCTACTGAAGGATTTCAGGGATGACCTCGTCTTTGCTCAGCTCATTATCTGGCAGATGTTTCACCAGATGTTTTTTAAGCATTAGAAGCTTTTGCTTTGTTGTTGCTTCGACTTGATGCTGCTGCACACAACGGGCAGATAAAAGGATTTGATCTGTCTTTGATTGATGGCTGAGGTGATTTTGTGAGGCAGCGTTGAGTGAGGGACACCTGTAGGTGTACCTGAGCCTGACGACTGACCCTGAAGGATGACAGGGTGCAGCTAATGGAAGGGTGGATGTTTTTAGATGTAGCGAGTGCTTTTTTCAGCCATCTGTCAGTACTGATTACTGTTTCAGCTGCCGCACTTCACCTCCACCTTCTCCACCTGCTTTCTGATGAGAGATGAGAAGCGTCCTTCAAAAGGTGTGTGCTTTTCAAACAGTTTGATCCCTTTAGCCCCGCCTCTCCTCTCGTGCTGCTTCAGGGCGATGACGAGAAAATGAAGTGGAGTCTTTCTTGGCGCTGCGCTGATCTGTGCGTTTGGGAGCCACTGTGGAGGAAATCAAAGGAGAAAACATCAGTGTTTCTGATTCATGTCACGGAGAAAAGTCGTCACACTGAGCTTCTTCAGGTTGACTCAGTCACTCGCATCAAAGTGGAAGTGGCAGGCAGATGGTGAAAATAATAACTTTAAATCTGACGAAGCAGACATGAAGTCGTGGGAACAGCAGGCGAGCTTTTATCAGACATCACATCCGATCGTTCCCGATGCTTTAAAAATCCCTTTAATGAGAAAGTGTCACACTGAGGAGAAAGGGCACATTCATCACCAACGTAAACACAAAGAACTGTGCAGCGATGTCACAGGAAACATCTGAAATCTTAAAAAATAAAACAGGTGCATCAATTTAAGAAATGGATATAATTTTTATTATGGATTAAAAAAACTCGAGAAACATAAGCAGGACAAAATAGGGAATAAAACAAGCTGATGAAGACTGAAAACATCAGAGGGAGGGATGGCGAGGCACAGGTGAACTCAGTCAAGACGATAATCAGGGCAGGAACAGCACAAAGGGAGGAAGTACTCTTCAGAATAAAAGATTAAACTGATGCAGGGAAACAGAAACAATCCGAGCGTCATCACGCAGACGATCTGTTGATCTGAAACCTCTGACGCTGTGTTACTAAGCTTTAAACGTTAGCTGCTGTAAGACAAGACGCTGGGGATAAATAAAAAATCTGTGAGCTTGTCTTGTTTTGGGAGAAAGAAGTAAAGCAAAAACGAAACAAAAAAACATTACATTAAAAAACAATAATAATTAAAACAAAATCTGCTCATCAGATTAAATTAAAGCAGTAAAATCAGGGTCAAACTGTGTCATACACCAAGTAATAATACAAAAGTAAAGGCAGAGAAAAGAGACCTTAAAAAGAAGCAAACATTAAATCTGAGAGTGTGGAAATAATATTGTGTAAATATTGTGCGCCGATGTGCGTGAACCTTCTTCGGGTGGTTTCGGGCACCGAGGGTTGGAGCTGTTACTCACAGGTCAGCGCTGGGGTGTGTGCACAGCAGATATTACACAGCTGGTTGGTGTCACACGGTCACAGCTTACAGGAGGCCTGGACACAGCACAACTGTCATTAAGGTCATTAGGTTCAGTCACGCGTGCTTTTTCTGGGACTATTAGTCCGATTCTAACTGCAGTCAGCGGCTCGCGGGCCAGCATCACTGAGAGAGTGTGACGGGAGGAACGCTGTCCGCCTCACACCTGTGTCCTGTCAGGAAACCAGCCTGTGATGGTGGCGGCAACATGGACACTGACTGTGTGACGTTACTACAGCGGACAGACGTTTGGCATTCAGCAACCACGCTGAAGCTGAAAGGAAGACTGGATGGAGTTCTTCCAGCATTCACCTCTAAGCTGTGGTCAGATGTTTGTTTCAGTCTGTTGGATTGCAGTAGGGACACACCAATCAGGTGTCTCGCGTCTGCCAGCTACAGGATGGAAAAGTGACCTTCCCCCAGTTTCAGATGATTTGGAAACACGCGCTCACAGCGTCCTCTTACAGAAAGTGGCACCAAGGGTTCCCGATCAAGCTTCCACATGTGAGAAGCTGAGTGCGACACACACTTGATGCCAAAGGCTTCCTGGGTCACAGCACACAGCGGAGGGGCCAGATGTGGTCCTTTTCATTGGTGATCACTCTTCTGAAGAAGGCGATGGATGGAGAAATTTAAACCCAGCCTTCTGTCTCTGCAGATGCAGTGCAGGAGTCTTCAGGTGTTGCCTGAGGCGATGCTTCAGGTTTGTCGAGGAGGACACTTTCTTCACTTTCAGCCACATTCAGACACACAGGACTTTAAACAAATGCCTTTTCTTGTTTCTGTTTTTATTACTAACAGTTCTTCTTTTTTTTTTAAAGTCCCGACCAGACGCCCGGTGTGCAGTTGTATCCGCACAGGTCACGTAAAGCTGGGCCAGCTGGAGCCCCTCACGCTGAGCTCCTCTTTGTGTTTGTGAAGTTTGTCTCTCTGAGACGGCGTGCCGTCTGCTTTACCCTCCTGCTGTCAATCATGTCACGCGAGTGGGTGTCTGTTTGACAAACCTTTTATTCAGTCTGACACAATACCAGAAATCTGTTCAGAGATTTACCCACGGTCGAGCTTTCGTCACACGATGATGTCAGTTTGTCTTACTGATGGAGTTCAGTAAGAACTGGGTCGCATGAAATGTATCTTCAGGCGAAAATAATAACCAGCAAACAGGACAGGAAGTGTGTCACTTAACAGGACGTTGATCTTCATAAATAAATTGGATTCATCTTCTAACCAGAGCTGAAACCTCGGGTAGATGGCAGGTTTGCTTTTATCTTGTAAGAGGAGGAAGGAGGACGCGTGTGTAGTTTACATATACGTGCTGATGAGGCAGTGCAGGTTGGTAATGTGAACAGCAGAAAAAGAAACCACACAATAAGAAACGTAAACGTGTTCAAAGGAACCCCCAAAGCCCCGCCCTCTGGTCAGGTAAGATAGGTGTGGCCGCTCAGGGTAGATTAAATCCTTGTAAGAGGCTGTGATCTCTGCATCTCTGAAAATTCATTGCAATAATAACGTGTGAGCCCACTGTGCAGCTATGCAGAAGTATGTGTCCCAGCTAACGCAGTAAACCAGTGAGTGAATGGCCTCGTGTTGTTGGCCACGTGCACACTTAGTGCACGGCTTGCCCCGCAGCACAGCTGTACTGGCCGAGTACAACTACACACAGAACTGATTATTGTCATTTTTTCTCATTGGGCTAAATGTCCCATAAAGGGACGGCTGTTGTTGAGCCCTCAGCAGAGTTAAGGGACTGCACAGGCTTTTCTGTTTCCTGTGGATGGATAACATCGTTTGTGGTGCCAAAAGCCTTGAATGTGAAGCTGTGCCGGCAGCAGACAGCTTCATGTGTCCCTGCCCTCCCGCTCTCAGGCTCCATTAACGTCACTGCTGCCTTCCCGCCTCGTTTTATCTCTCGTATTCCTGTTGCACTGCGTTAATGCTAATTACACCTTAATTGGAGCTTCTATCCAACTTTGGGCTTTCAGCCTGTCCTTGTTACATTTTAATACATTATTAAAATGCTGAACTTTAAAGCTTAAGTACCACAGGATCATTGTGTCAGTGTGAGTCACTCAGCTCAGGTTCTGCACCATCTCTCATGCATATAAAATAATGTGTGATCTGTTTTGGGGGCAGGGGAAGGTTCACTGTGGGTTTTTGGTGTTTCTAAACTCGGTAACGTCTCAGATGGTCACACGTGTTTGTTTGGTGTGTTTCTGGTTAAGTGTAGGCAGGAAGTGATCTGTTGATAATTACACAGGCATATTCTGCAAGATGAATGTTTTTGTAGTGGTTTTGCAGTGGTGTTAAACAGCCTGCATCCACACAGGTGAGCTGGCTGACTGACTTTCACAGACTCATATCACATGATCAGACTTATCAGGACTCACATTACTCCAGAGAATCCACATTTCTTACTGTCATCAGATGAAGACTCACCTTCAGGTTGAACTTGTCGATGAAGACTTTTTACGCCATCTTTCCAACACTAACATTTCTCTTCTTTGTGGAAAGTGAAGAAAAGCTGCTGGGACCTTTAATGAGAGTGCTGGAGAGACCTTTATGATCAGAGCTCTTGTTTAATGTCAGCATTGTCTCGAGGGTGTACTCACAGGTCCATCCATCCTCTTTCACAGGTCTGCAGTCAGTCGTGGTGGCGTAGTGTTCCAGTTTTTCCTGGGGTGTCCTGAGCCACTCCCAGGCCACAAGTAGGGTCTCCTCCCATGGTTGGGCACGGTTAACAATCCTCCAAAGGAAGGATCCTGATCGCCTCCTGTGGAGGAGCAGGAGCTCTGCTCAGAAACAGAGACTGATCTCCTTACAGCCAGCTGTACAGGAGGTAAGGCTACAGATGGCACGATTCGTGATCAAAGTCACTCATTGGCGTGTGGTGCTGTGGTATCGAGTGCACTTGTGAGGCTGGAACAGTGTGTGTGTTCTGGATGACCCTGATCTACGTCGGAGTCCAATCATAAAACACCTCTGTGGTTCAGATCAGGTTCAGTCTGAAGAAGGCTTTCGACTCTGTAAACCATAGGTGTCAAACTCTGGCCCGCGGGCCAAATTTGGCCCGCAGCCTAATTACATTTGGCCCGCGAAGCCATACCAAATGACTATTAGAGCTGGCCTACTGGTATTATACAGCTAATATATATATTGTTTAGTATTAAGCTTTGCTTGTTCCATATTCAGTTTTTCAGCAAAACGTGTTCAAGTCCATAAGAAAAGATTCATTCTCATATCTGGAGGAAGATTTTTTTAAAAATAAATATTAATGTTAGCCCGCGACTTTGTTCCAGATTTGAATTTTGGCCCACTGTGTATTTGAGTTTGACAATCCTGCTGTAAACCATCAGATATTGTTGTCCAGATTGACTCAGTTTAATATCTCCAGTCAGGCTCTTCAGGGGTTTGCCTCATATCTCTCACACAGGAAACAGTGTGTGGTGTTGGATGGAGTTAAATCTCCATATTTAGACTGTGATACAGGGGTTCCTCAAGGATCTGTTCTTGGGCCCTTATTGTTCTCTCTTTTTATCAATAACTTACCTGAAGTCTGTCCAAATATATTTGCTCAAATGTATGCGGATGATGCAGTTATATATACGCAAGCAAATAGTGTCCAGCAGGTGGCAAAAGATCTTACAGCTGCTTTAGCATTAATGCATAGCTGGCTGGAGGACTCATGCCTAATGTTGAACACCTCAAAAACTGTCTGCATGTATTTTTCAAAACGCTCTGAAACTTGAAGCAGTCAAACATATTCCTGGATGGAGTAGAGCTTGAATTAGCTCCAGAATTTAAATATCTTGGGGTCATTCTAGACCCAACATTATCCTTTAAGAGTCACATAAATAAAGTGTCGCAGGTACTTAAATTTAATAATCGAAATTTTAATCATATACGTAATAATTTAAATATGAATGTTGCAAAAACTTATTTTTACTCAATGATCATCTCTCATATGGACTATTGTTTGACGTCCTGGTCACTTGCTTGTCCAACAACACTTAAAACTATTGAAAACATTTATAAAAGAAGTTTAAAACTACTTGACAAAAAACCGACCTCCCACCACCACTGTCATGTGTTAAAAAAACATAAATTACTGAACTTCAATAACTTAGTGAAACTTAAAAGAGTGAGTTTAATATATAAAGTCTTACACTCCCTTGCTCCACCACCACTAAAGCAGTTCATTAGGCATAAAGAAAGCTCAGACAGGACCACTCGAGCTACAATCCGAGGAGACGTGTTTATACCCCACAGACGGACAGCATTTGGGCAGAACGTCCTCTCTGTCCAGGAGGCCATCTGTGGAACAGTCTTCCTCAACCCATTAGAGAATGCTCGACATTCAATTTGTTTAAGGCAAAGGTTAAAAACTGGTTATGGACAAATCAAGTGTGAGGTCATGTATGAGTTGTATAGTTTTAATGTTTTATTTGGGAACAGAATGGTGTGTATGTGTAAGTTTGGTGATGGAGTTTTTATTATGAATGAATGATGAATTTTTATGAATTATGTCTATTTTTTAATGTTTAAGGACAACAGATGGAAATTAGCCTTTGGCTATAATCTGGCATGTTTACATTCATGTAATTTTTTTTTACATTTATGTTCATTAACATGCACTGTCCTAAATAAATAAATAAATAAGTCCCTCCTCCAGGCGTGACCCAAAAAAAGTTTCCCAGGAGAAGCTCTTCCAGGATCCCACTAAAGACCTGAGTATGTAAACCAATCAGGGAGGTGTGGTTGTGACAGGACAATGACAATTTTCTAACTCAGGTGTCTTAGCTGAAGAACTACGGGGTGATAAGATAAGATAAGATAAGATAAGATAAGATAAGATAAGATAAGATAAGATAAGATAAGATAAGATAAGATAACCTTTATTAGTCCCACACGTGGGAAATTTGTTTTGTCACAGCAGGAAGTGGACAGTGCAAAAGTTATGAGGCAAAAATTAGAATACAATAAGAATAAATACAGTACACAACTGTACAGAATAGAATAAAATAAAATACTATATACAGTAGAATAAAATAAAATAAATATACAATAAGATAAAAATAGAATACAAATACAAATACTATATACAACTGAGTAAAAATACAACGATGACAGAAAGGATTATTGCACTTAGTGTTATTGCACATGTGTGGATGTGTGTGTTTGATCAGTTAAAGTCTTTATTATGGAGTCTGACAGCAGTGGGGAGGAAAGACCTGCGAAATCTCTCCATCCCACACCGTGGGTGCCGCAGTCTCCCACTGAAGGAGCTGCTCAGTGCTGTCACAGTCTGCTGCATGGGGTGGGAGATGTTGTCCATCAGGGATGACAGCTTAGCCGCCGTTCTCCTGTCACTCACCACCTCCACTGGGTCCAGAGGGCATCCTAGAACAGAGCTGGCCCTTCGGATCACCCTGTTCAGTCTCTTCCTGTCCCCAGCAGAGATGCTGCCGCCCCAGCAGACCACACCATAAAAGATAGCAGAAGCCACCACAGAGTCATAGAAGGTCTTCAGGAGTGGGCCCTCCACTCCAAACGACCTGAGTCTCCGCAGCAGGTACAGCCTGCTCTGCCCTTTCCTGTAGAGGGCGTCTGAGTTATGAGTCCAGTCCAGTCTATTGTTCAGATGAACACCAAGGTACCTGTAGCTGTCCACAGCCTCAATGTCCATACCTTGGATGTTCAGTGGTTGCAGTGGAGAATGCTTGTGCCTGCGGAAGTCTACCACCAGTTCCTTGGTTTTACTGGCGTTGATCTGGAGGTAGTTCAGCTGGCACCAGTCCACAAAGTCTTGGGTCAGACCTCTGTACTCCTTGTCGTCCCCATCAGTGATGAGGCCGACTATTGCAGAGTCATCAGAGAACTTCTGCAGGAAGCACTGGGTGGAATTGTGGGAGAAGTCTGCAGTGTAGATGGTGAAGAGGAACGGAGCCAGAACCGTTCCCTGTGGGGCCCCCGTACTGCAGACGACCCTGTCCGACACACAGCCCTGAGTCCTCACATACTGTGGTCGGTCGGTGAGGTAGTCCAGGATCCAGGTAGTGAGGTGATGGTCCACTCCAGAGTTCTCCAGCTTGTCCTTTAGAACCGAGGGAAGAATGGTGTTGAAGGCACTGGAGAAATCAAAGAACATGATTCTCACAGTGCTTCCAGCGGTCTCCAGGTGAGCGAGGGAACGATGTAGGAGGTGAATGACGGCATCATCCGCTCCAATGCCAGGCTGGTAGGCAAACTGAAGTGGGTCCAGTGATGAGCTTATTAGGCGCCGAAGCTGAGCCAGGACCAACTGCTCCAGGGTCTTCATCAGGTGGGATGTCAGAGCCACCGGCCTGTAGCTGTTGAGGTCCTTGGGGCGTGAAGTCTTTGGCACTGGTACAACACAGGAGGTTTTCCAGAGCTGTGGGACTCTTCCCAACCTCAGGCTCAGGTTGAAGAGGTGCTCCATCACCCCACACAGTTGGTCCGCGCAGGACCTGACGACCCTCGAGCTGATGCCATCTGGACCCGCTGCCTTCTTGCCATTAATCCTCCTCAGTTCCCTCCTAACCTGGGTGGTTGAGAGAGACAGGCTGGAGCCTTGTGTTGAGTGTGTATTGGATGCTGTTGTTGGGGGTGGGGGGGAGTGAGCAGGGTGAATAGAGGAGGTGTGAAGTGTCTGAGGTGGAACAGCAGCAGTGGGGGTGGGTGAGTCTGCAGCCGATGTTGCAGACTGCCTCATGGCTGAGTCAAATCTGTTGAAGAAATGATTCAGTTCATTTGCCCATCTCACATCCCTCCCAGGCAGAGAGTTCTGCTGTTTGTGGCCTGAGATGGTTCTGAGGCCTCTCCAGACTTCACCAACGTTGTTTTGTTGAAGCTGGTTCTCCATCTTCTGCCTGTAGCTCTCCTTCCCATTCCTTATCAGTCCTCTCAGCTCTCTCTGCACCTTTTTCAACTCCTCTTTGTCTCTGGATTTGAAGGCCCTCCTCTTCTGCTTGAGGACGGTTTTAATTTCTGGGGTAATCCAAGGTTTGTTGTTGGAGAAACACCGTACAGTCCTGGTAGGTACGGTGTTATCCACACAGAAGTTTATATAGTCAGTAATGCATGTAGTAAGGCTGTCGATGTCCTCACCGTGGTCATCACAGATCACCTCCCACACAGTCGACTCAAAACAGTCCTTAAGAGCCTCCTCGCTCTCCTCTGACCATCTCTGCACTGTGCGGGTGGCTGGTGGCTCCCTGCGCACTAAGGGCTCATACACAGGGACAAGGTGCACCAGGTTGTGATCAGATCTGCCCAGGGGAGGGAGAGGTGATGAGCTGTATGCCTCTTCTGCATTGGCATACAGTAAGTCCAGTGTTTTATTGTCTCTGGTTGGGCAGGTCACATACTGGGTGAAGGTGGGCAGTGTGGAGTCCAGTGAGGCATGATGGAAGTCCCCTGATATTATGAGAAGGGCTCTCGGAGATTGTGTTTGCAGTCTGCTGACCACAGAGTGGAGAGAGTCACAGGCTGCATCTGTGTTGGCCGAGGGGCGGACATACGCTGTTATCGCGATAACATGCGAGAACTCCCGGGGCAGGTAGTACGGACGCATGCTAACGGCTAACAGCTCAATGTCTCTGCTGCAGAGTTGTTCTTTCACAGTGATGTGCCCAGGGTTACACCATCTGTCATTCACAAAAACTGCCAGTCCCCCTCCTTTCCTCTTACCGCTGTCTCTGGTCCTGTCCGCTCGCAGCAGCTGGAATCCCGGTAGTGTCACGCTTGTGTCCGGAGTTA
Source organism: Maylandia zebra (assembly GCF_041146795.1). NCBI lineage: Eukaryota > Metazoa > Chordata > Actinopteri > Cichliformes > Cichlidae > Maylandia > Maylandia zebra. The sequence continues at coordinate 38,292,299 of NC_135186.1, read as the reverse complement.
GCGATGTTAGCCACGACTCCGTTAGCATCATGATGCTACATTGCCGGTACTCCCTCTGTGACCAGGTTAGCGACGTGAGCTCATCCATCTTATTGGGCAAAGATCTTACGTTTCCAATAATTACAGAAGGAAGAGATGGTCGATAACGTCTCCTTCTCGGGCGACGGCGCTCCTTCCCAGCACGACACCCCCGTCTTTTCCTCCTCAGCTCGCTGGGAATATCGGGTCTGTCCGCCGGCAGTACCGCTGCAGGACTCAGCGCTAACAGCTGATCCTTACTGTAAACAAAGGATCCCTGCTCTGGGTCCCCAGTTTATTAGAAATAAACTGAGAAAAACGACCAGGACTAGCACAAAACGGTAGAACATGGTTGCAGAGTCTAATTACTGATACGTTAGTTATAAAAAAATTACGAGAAAAAAGATAAGAAAGAAAGAAACTCAGAATGAGCAGAGCTGCTGTAACAGGCTGCCGCACACGGGGGGCGCCGGAAGTAAAAACAGAAATCCCCTGTCATTTAAATTGGTCCTTCGAGCTCAGCGATGGAAACAGCAGACACGTCTCTGTGACTCCAATCCAAGGTCTGACTGCTGTATCCTGACGTCGTGGGAAGCCAGCATTGAAGTCTGTCGACAGCCCTCTCCAGGTAGAGGTGAAAGACCTGGGACGTGAAATTCGGGTCCAGGCCGGTGAACATTTCTGGTCCACGACCTTGGGATCCAGCCAGACGACCTGAACAACCAGCAAAAGACGACTGAGGGTGAGAAAACACTGTTTGGTCTTAAACCACCGGAAGGGTTTAGTGAAATGCGCAAAATAGGTTGGAAGTAGCAGCAATTACTTAGTGATAATTATGTTTAGACTGGTTTCAGAAGTAGCCGAAAGTTGTCCTGATTGGCCCTCTGTCTGCCCCCTCCTGTGGGGCTGATTAAGAGACCCAACCAGGGACACCAAAGCTCCCAGGATCACAGGGAAAACCTGCTCCTGTTGCTAATGCTTACTGTGCAATCAGAGCTTTCATGCTTCTTTTCTATCATCGTGTTCAAGCTCCTGAAGACAGAATAATAAGTACGAGCTGTGGGAGGATGGATGAGCTTTGAAACAACATGAAATGTATTTTTCTCTTTAATTTCCCCAAAGCTGTGACGTTAAAAGGACTGCTCTCTGACTGTGAGCGTTAATGACTGAACATGCTGCTGTGCTGAGCGGTGAAGTGGACCTCAGGCAGGCTCTGGAGTCTTTGTTTCATCACTTTCTCTCCTGTAATTTCATCCTTGTCTTCTGCTCAGTTTTTAATGGATGACGTTTTTAATCACCTGCTGTAACGGCGTGTAACGCCATCATTAGGCACTACAAAGACTCAGGGCAGCGACAGGTCAGTGTGCTGCTGGATAGAAACCCAGACAGTAATGAGGGTGCAGGAGATAAAACAAGGAGATTCATTTGTTTGGCTGTCCGTCATCTGTCCCACGTTCTGTCTCTGACTGGATATTAGTTTATAATCCATTTAGCTTCTCTTCAGTGACGGGCCAGGTCTGTTTCTGCTGAAGCTTCATAGCAGGGTGACAGGCTGAAATGCAAGCCGGCCGGCAGGATAACAACAATCAAACCTTTTACTCACGCTCACAGAATGTCAGAACAACAAAGACGAGTCTATTCCATTTGATTTCTTTCCATTTTATTTATAATGGCCCAAATCACATCAATACCCACCTCAGGTGCTTTATATAGTAGAGGAAGGACTCAACCCCAACATTCAGGCGAGCCCTGTGATCCAGCACTCTGATTGGCTGTGGACTGTGTGAGGCAGCAGCGATTCCCTTCAGGCAGTTTTCTGAAGGCTGAACACACACAGGTGAGTGTCAGCGTGGAAGGCTAATCTCGCTCTGTTCTGAAGTTTCGTAGCTGCGAGGCTTCTGCTCTTCTCTGGGTTATCGAGTCTTTCTGCCATCGCTCTAAATCTGGACCACATCCCCCAATAACGGTTGTCCACCTGGTGGACGTAAGCAGCTTGATGACCTGAGGACCGAAACTCATCCACATGCATCCCTCAGACCTGTTTCTGACTCTGAATGTGGTTCACAGGACAAAAAACGTGTCATGCTCACAATCAGGACAGGTGTGCATGTGCTCAATAATCCTGTTACCTATGGCAGGGACAGCGGAGGAGCTGCACGCCCGTGTGGGTGGCTAAATGCTGCGGCGGGGATATGGCTCCTCTGGAAAGCAGAATGATGTCAGAATGGTTTTAAAGGACATCTTGTTCTAATTATCTCACTGCAGGTAAAGTGCACCATTATGTGGATGGCACTTTGGAGCATTTCAAATCTGCAATAAAAATCCATAAAAACAGACACAACAAATCGATATCTGCCCCATCGTTACGTTATGGTTTCTGGAAGGCTGCGTGTGGGTGGGACGCTGACAAGCTTCTGCTGCACAGGGTCGGGAGAAAGAAGAAGAAAAGGAGGTGCGAAAGGAGCTGTGAGGAGGAGGAGGAGGTGTGATGAGCTGCAGATAATAGACTGTTTGACATTTGGATGGACTCTCAGTGCAGAAACTCCCAGCAGGTAAATAACGCCTGTTCTCATTATCCTGAACACGCTCTCCAAAGCTCCCGCGAGCTCAGCCTCCCCGGACTTCTTATTTCATCAGGTGGAGCCGGTCTGGTTCGTGCCGCCAGTGTCAGCTGGTACACATTTAACGCTGATTTAGTGAGCTCATTTCCAGCTTTTATTCTGGAATTGTCTTGGAGTAAAGGCCTTGGAGGAAACCTTACAGGAAAACACCGTCTCTGCAGTGCAGACTGACTCTATTGTCCTGGGTTATGTTATGATTCAGTGTCAGCTGCACTCCCGTCCAGAGGGCCGCAGTAAAGCCCCCAAAGCCTTTTGGTAACTGCCAAAGAGGAGCATCGATATTTTGTTTCTGCCCCCCACCGAACTGTGTTATATACATATGAAGTGTTTTGATTTATAGCCTGAAGCACATTGAAACTACAGAAGCTGAGCCTTTGACAGGCACATTTCAAAATAAAAGATGAAAGGTGTGTTTTATTGTCTAACACAGCGGTCCCCAACCTTTTTTGCACCACGGACCGGTTTATGCCCGGCAATATTTTCACAGATCGGCCTTTAAGGTGTCGCGGATAAATACAACAAAATAAAACTAGTACCGGTACCGAAAAAAAGAAGATTCATTCATAACACACGTGAAAAGACCAAGGAAACCCGAGTTATCGATAAAAACGATAACAAAATAACGCTGAAAACCGATAAAAACCCTGAAAACCAGACATTTCACACCTGAGCCTCAACGACCGCTGATGTAAATCACAGGGTCATTGAAATGTGTTAATAATTTACAGATGATGATTCATCACATAAGTCGTGACCCCTGCTCTCGCCCGCATCATCTGCCTTTAAAAGGTTAAAAGTATCGGCTCTGTATTGGCTTCAAAATGAGGCTTTCATCAATAAGACCTGAACTGACAGCATGAAGTCCTCAGAGACCAGGTGAGCAGCAGGCCCACTCTCACCTGGACGGCAGGCTTCATGCGGATCGATCCAAATGTCGATAGTAAGGATACCAACACTAGTATTGGTATCGGATCAATACTTTGCTTTTATCATTCAAGTCCAATACCCATATGGAAAAGAAATAGAAAAAACTTATAAAAGATGTGGCCTACTTCATATCGTGAACTTAGAAGGCTGATATGATTCACTCATGAAAGTGGCCACTTTCATATATTGTTTTAGGAAGTATCCAAAACATACCAAAACCCCGTTTCAAAACACATGACGAGCTGAAAGGTGTGTTTTGTTGTGTTAATTATTGTGGAAAGCAACAATCACAGTGACATAGTGGTGATTAAAATGTGTTCAGAGATTTCACCTCATGAGTCACAGCACACCACCCTTTCCCCAGTTAGCTGCCTGATTGCCTTTGCAGTGTGGCACAGCACTACTGTGAATGAGGGAAAGTGTTAATGTTGAATTGTCCAGGCAAGTATATTCATGTCAAATGAAAAGATATACGTGTGCAGACAGCATCAATTAACACACAACTTCAGGTTTTTTATTTCTATGTGATAATTCTTCATAATTAAAGAATAAGAACAAGTTGCCTGATGTCCTGTAATCATTATGAAGCTATAATTTGAACACAGTACGTTTTTGTACAGAGCATCGGATCAGTATCATCGATATCACCCTGAATTTTACTTGGAATTGGATGGGAAAGGAAGTCAGTGGTATCACACATCACTACTTCACGCCTTCAGCGACGTCCGTCTTTACATGAAAGCAGACTTGGTAAAGGACAAAGTGCTTGTTCAGGACTTCAGGCTGATCTGTGGTTGCATCACGTGATCGGGCGCGAGGAGAGGAGCTCTTCTCAGACTCATTTTGTGGTTTTTAGGACTTCTGTAGGTCACAGAAAAGAAACTCCCATCCAAACTAAATGTAAATACATGAGTCGTACTCTGTGTTTAATATGAAAGCGACCTCGGGCGTATCAGCACGTCGCTCGCTGATCTCCTGCAGGTCACCAGTCGAGCTGCAGAATGATCACACTGACGCTGAGTTTAAACACACAGATTAAAAACGATCAGAGAAAACATGCAAGTGTTTGACTGAGAAAACAAACGAGTTCGTTCTGTTTATGTCCAAACAAAGAAAGCTCCGATCAGATCCTCCTTTGATCTGCGGGAACCTTTCGTTTGACTGGTGTGTATTTTATAGCGTCTGCAGCACTCGATGTCTCCGTGGGGCTTCTTTGATCAGGCCACCCTTCAAACACACATTTACAATCTTTGGTACCGTCACTGTGATCATTTAAAAAACTCGCTTACACTTCAGGAAGTTATTTGGAGTGTGTGGGGAAAGATGGCTAACGCTACCAGTCAGCGGCGTTGAAATAACCTGAAGAACACTCACCTGAGGACAAACCTGTGACATCACAGCCTGTCCTGATCAGCAACACGACAGGCTAACAAATCCTTGTTGTTTGTTACGGAGCTCAAAGTCGTTATCAGAGAGTCTGTATATCTGTATATACACAGAGCGGAGACGCCGCAGCTGAGAAGCTAATAATGACACACAGGAAGTCAAAGTAAAAGCGAGGTACTACAAAATAAAACAGCACATAGCAAGAACACAGAGACAAAGGCTCCACAAGATATAAGGGCACGCTGAGGGGCGTAGATTAGAGTAAAGCTCAGACTCTAATATGAATAAGTCCACAAAGTTAGATTTAAACTTCACAAAACTCTGAATTTGAGGTTTCATACGCCAGGAGTGTTTCAGCGACTGCGTGAGATCAGTCCCTGGACTTCCTGGATCTATCCCGCACTCACACACTGAACAGCAGCAGTGCTGGGAGAGCTCCAGAGCTGCAGCAGGAGACCACCTTGAAGGAGAGATGAGCTGACTTTAAATAATGTCTTTGCTGTTTGACTTTAGAAGTTTGTTTTGGACATACAGGGAAAAGTGCTGCAAACAAAGAAAGCTTTCAGAAATATAAATTATTGCTTATGGGCCCCAAATGTATTCTGCAGCAGGACAACGAGCCCAACGAGCACTCAGGCAAAGTCATTAAAAACTATCTTCATCGTGAAGAGGAAGTGATGGTACGGCCCCCACAGAGCCCTGGTCTCAACAAGTGTGTCTGGGGTTACATGAAGAGACAGAAGGATGTGAGGAAGCCTACATCCACAGAAGGTCTGTGGTTATCTCTCCAGGATGGAACGACCTACCAGCCCAGTCAAAAATGGTGTGCAAGTGTACCTAGAAGAAGCCAAAGGGTAGCTGAAGGTGGTGCCATTAAAGTCACACATGTGGACTTTTTTCCTCCGTTACACCAAAGTAAGGTGTCTGTGGATACAGAAACTTTTTTTCCTCGTGCAGACTTCCTGTTTGCAGACACTTGCAGTGAAAACTCTGACGGTAACACCATGGCGTGCTGACCTCACGCTGTAACGGTGATTGTCAGGAGGCGTTGCCGTGCAGCAGCTGTGTTTAAGACGGACAGTGATTTGAATGTGAGGCGGTGGGGGGGTCAGATGAGCCTGCTCTGATATGAGTTACAAGCAGTGACAGTGACTTACACAGAGCTGCCACTGCAGCGAGGCACAGGCTTCACAGAAGATTGTGTTCCCCTCGCCCCCCTGCTCATGGGGTTTCCTCTGCTAGCCACACATCCTGATCTGCTTTGGCATTTCTTTTCTTCTCTCGTGTTCTTTTCACAGCATCGGCTAGAACAAACGTAAGAGTACCAAGTAATCTGTGAGCGCGCTCAGTGGGACTTTTTCACCCCAGCACTGAGTCAGAACGGCCTCCTAATGCACACCTGTGGACTCTGGATGGATAATGTTGAACTAATTAATAATGATGATCCACCCTGTAGATTTTTCAACTTTGTTTCTGTGCACTGTCACAGCGTCGATGCTTCGTGTGCATGCAGCTGTCTGTACAGGCCTTCCTGATCATGCATGCTGAGCGTCTGAAGGCCTAACACAGTGTAAATGCAGTGCAGTCCAAGCCCAGCAGTTAGTTTAGCTGCACCGTACTTGGATCCATATTTGGCCAGTGAGATGAAGAGGGAGCGTCACCGTCCTGCAGGCCAGACCATGATAGCAACTCCTGTTTGGAGTCAGCAGGAGCATCTGGTTCTTTTTAATGTCTGTGAATATTAAGCGGTGATTTATTCATCTCTGTGGAAATGTTTATCTGGAGCTGTGGACTCCACATGCTGAGGTTTCACTGTGCTGTGTCTCCTTTAATCACTCCTGAAAAACATGAAAAACAATTTTTAGCATGAACATTTTATGATAAGAAAGAAACCCTGAAACTCTCCATCAGCTGTTTTTAGCCTTCACTGAGTGTTTACTCATCATAATGTGCTTAACATGACCGCTGTGCTTTCATACACGTGAGCTCTCAGCCACTGCCTGCAGTAATACATGTTGGTCAAACAGCACAGAGATAAAAACACACTGATTGTTAGGCTGTATTCACAAAGCGTTGGCAGCTGCTCTGATATCAAAGTCAAACTGAAGTTTGATGTTTACTGACTGCAGGTGTGATTCTCAACTGGCTTCACCACTTTAATCACACTCTACATCTTGTGTTAACATATGGCATAGAAACTGAACATTTAACAGTGTTTCCTGAAAACCCTCTCCTGTCTGATCATTTCCTGATAACATTTACAATAATTGATTACAGAGTAGACTTCATCACAGTAGATGTCTTTCTGAAAGCGCTGTAACTAAGTTTAAGAATATAATCCACCCACTGTTATCATCTTCAATGCCCTGTACCAACACAGAGCAGAGCAGCTATCTGAACGCTGCTCCAACAGAGGTCGATCATCTTGTTAATAATTTCTCCTCCTCACTACATACGACTCTGGATACTGTAGCTCCTGTGAAAACTAAGGTCTCTAATCAGAAGTACCTGACTCCGTGGTATAATTCTCAAACACGTAGCCTAAAGCAGATGACTCGTAATCTGGAGAGGAAATGGCGTGTCACAAATTTAGAGGATCATCATTCATCATATTCATGTTTATTGATCCTTAAGACTGGTGTAGAATTATGTGTCTGCATTAAACATCATCAAACACTCTGAAAACCTCTGGGCCTCCTGCTGTGGCACTCGCAGCTCCGAGGGATCTTCAGGAATGGTGACACCATTATTTTCCAGAGATCTGATTGGTCAGTAGGCAGTGGCTCCATACCTGTGGAAACCTACGGTTGCGTGGATGAGAGGAAGTCCTGCTTCATGGTGCAGGCCTTCCTGAGTAAACCGATCAGCTCCTGTCCAACCTGTGAGAAATATTCTGTGCAGAGCAGCGCTTTTCCAAACTGCGAATACATCAGCTGAGAGAGGATTTCAAATCTAGACTTTCTATTCTATGACAAACTGAGCGATGCGAGGCTCGTCGGAGGAAGATCATCACTGTGGGAGCATTGGGACAGAAAATCACACTACAAGCAGCCCTGAGAGAGGTGAGATAGAGAGGCGCTGTCGTACCTGTGTGACCCACACCTGTGCTTGGCTGCGTATTAAGGTCACAGGAAGTCCTCCCTGGGAATGTTTGGAGGGTTACACTCAGCCTCGTTGTATCACCAGGCATCACAGAGTTTTACTTTCACCCTCCTGATCTGTTAGTTTCTTTCAAACCTTCTGGGTCTCCTCCACATTTTTGCTTTGTGACATCAGAGTGTCTCACCTGTCGCAGGTGTGTGCTCGCTGAGATGTCACAGGTCCTCGATGCTGAAGCTCTTTCTCCTCTGTGGGGTCAGGATGGTGGCGATTATGGTCATCGTCATCATTTGTTTCAGAGTTTAAATAAAGATTTTTCATGTGATGTTTTTTCTATCAGTAAGTTCTAGAGCTTCAGCGCCGCCGAGCAGCCGACAGGAACAAATGACAGGACGGGACAGCTGTGTACATAGCAACAAAAACCAACTGTGTGTGCGTGCGCGTGTATGTGTTTACACACTAATGAGCTAATGAGTTAAACAGCTGTGCAGGAGGAGGCTAATAATCACAGACAGAAACTAATCAGAGGCCTCGCGGGCAGAAACATGTTTGTGTTAGTGAGTCACATGAAGGTTCTGAAGCTCAGTAATAATGTCTGTTTGTGTTGTTGCAATTATTCCAGTGATGATCGTCGGTCTGTGTACCGAGCATGAAAATGTTGATGGGAAGCCATAAAATCTCTGCTGCAGCACAAACATGATTTCAGCCACGATGATCTTCATGAGTCACCAACAGATTAAATGGTGCGAACATCTCACATATCAGCTTTGCTTTCATGGCTTTCTCAGCCGGAGCATGAACACTGACAGCAATAAGCTCAGTCTGTATGTGAGGGCCACGCCTGGATGAGATGCTGCAGGACTGGCCTTAAAACCAAACGGAAGTTTCAGCTTTTCTCTCTGAAGGCCAAATATTCTGCCTCGTTTCGTTCATCTTCCACTTTCTTCGTTTCACGGCAGCAGGAGGCTAAGCTGGTCGCTGTCCTGCTCCACAGCTCGTTCCTCCTGGAGGATCCTGAGCTGTTGGCCACAGCAGATGTAGACTACACTGTCTTCGGTGGGTTGTGGGCGTCCGCCCGGGGTCGGCGTGTCTCACAAACTTCCACATGCCCAATCCTCGTTAGCGGCCCCTCGTTCTGGTGTCCGTTGACTGTGGCTGGACAGGAAAACAGAAACTTTGACTCTGGCTCAGCACTTTCTTCACCCCAACGGTCTGATACAAGGCCCACGTCACTGCTGACACCACACCCATAAATCACTGGCGTCCTGCTAACACGTGCTGATTGGTCTGTTAAGCGTTTGGGACAGGACGCCCTCCGTCGACGGCTCCAGTTTCTAATCTGTACCTCCAGCAGGCATCAGCAGTGGCGTTAAAGCCCAGCAGGAGCTTCACGTGTGACTGACGTCTCAGTCAGTAGTTTTCACCTGGAAACAAAAATATCTCTTCATTATAGTCTGACTGCTGTGCACTCGCCTTCACTAACAGCCTGCTGAGGCTCCTTGAAGGACATTCAAAGCTCTTCTGGATGTTTCCCTGTCAGGATGATCCCACGCTGCTTCAGTCATGCTGAGGTCTGGCTCTGTTTCCCCGTGTGTTTCTATCCAGCTGTGCCTTCACTGTGTTTGGATCATTGTCATGCTGAAACATGAAGCTGATGTTTCCAGATGTTGCTGCACGGTGGATCGGACTCATCAGTTGATCAAAGCTCTCCAACAGCAGTGACTGACCTGTAGCGTCCTCACAGATGGCTGCAGACTGCTGGACCTCCTCCTGACCTCCTCCCACACACCGAGCATGATGTGGATCCATCTCTCCATCAGACCTGTTCCTCTGATTTCCTCTGACTTCTCTTTGTCTGTCTGACAGGCTCCCCGGGTTCCTCGGTGATCTGAGCACGCACGCTGCTGTAAGCATACAAACAGGAAGTGACATAAGAAAAGCCACAGATTGTTTTTACTTTGATGTTTGTTTTCTGGACTCAGAGGGGAATAAATGAGTGTTTGTGACAAAGAAGAATTTGAGCTTTTTTTCAGCGCTGGAGTGGAAGAAAAAAGCTGCTGAAAGGATGAAGATGGATCCAGTAAAGACATAAAACTTGATGGGAAAGGGAAGATCAGAGGAAGTGACACGGAGTTTGCGATCTTGCATTCAGAGTAAGACAAAAACGTGACAGCAGCTCTGTGACGGCCCGACAAGCCGAGGGAGAGGAAGAAGAGTGAAAAACAGCGTCCTTTTTCATTTCCCTCCTTGGTTCCTTCCGTGGTCTGAGTGTCAGTGTCTCCTCTGGCCATGTGTTAACTCGAGTGTGTCCAGGAGGGGGGCAGGGGTGGCACCAGCCCCCTGCGACGGCCTCTGGTGCTGCAGCATCGAAGAGTTTTGCACATCAGTGAATCAATGAACTGTTAAACTGCAGGTCATGGTTCAGATCCTGTGTAGCTCCATGTTTCACATAATAAACATGAAAAATCACTTTATCCTACTCTGACTTCCTCTCTGCTGAAATCAGCAGATTTCCTGCAGATATGGATCCACATGCACGGAGATAATAATGATGGATTGGATTTATATAGCGCTTTTCAAGGCACCCAAAGCGCTTTACAATTCCACTATTGATTCACACACTGGTGGAGGCAGCTACGGGTGTAGCCACAGCTGCCCCGGGGCCGACTGACAGAAGCGAGGCTGCCATATCGCGCCATCGGCCCGTCTGGCCAACACCAGTAAGCGGTAGGTGAAGTGTCTTACCCAAGGACACAACGACCAGGACAGAGAGAGCTGGGGGATCGAACCGGTAACCTTCCGGTTACAGATGAGCATCCCAATCCCCTGAGCCACGGTCGCCCGTGGCTCTGAGCGTTTGTGGGCGGAGCTTGTTTTCTAATAAACTGTGTTCGATATCTCTGCTGATCAGGGAGAGCGAGCTCTGAATCATTCACGATAGAGTCTGTGTTAAATATGAATAACTAAATCAGTGCGGCTGATCATGAAGCCTTCAGCACACAAACACAGTGAAATGCACTGACACGCCGCACTGCGACGGCTGCGAGCTCCACGTCTCACCACGACAGGCTGTGATAAAGGCTTCACCGAACAAACAGATGGATTTCTATTTTATTCAGTTGTCCAAGTTCACAAGATCATTTTTTCAAAGGTTTTTAAATATTTTTTTAAATGACTGTTATTGCTTTTATGATGATGGCGAGGGTGGTGAAGATGAAGCCCGAGGCTTGGATGGAGCTTTGACCATGGAGGTGGAGATAGGAGAAGGAGGGAGAGCAACACTCTAAATCACACAGAGTGGAGGCTGATTGGCTCAAAAGAAGGCGAGCAGGAAGGTGATTGGACTAGAGCAATGATGTCAGACTGATTACTCAGACTCACACACCAGCTTCAGTTTGTAGTTTCAGCGCTCTGCAGCGTGACTCCGAGCTGCGTCGACTTTATGGACGTCGTTATCAGGCTGATAGACGGGCGCACGCTCACGACGATGTTAATTATCAGATAAATAAATCCAAGATGGTTTTATTCTATTGTGTTTCTGTTTTGTCCTTTTCCTCTGTGTTTCCTTGGTGATGGTTTGGATATTCATGTGTAAAGAGCAGAAACTGGAACCTGCTGACGGTCTGCTGGTTTGATTTTCCTGTTTCTGGTTTCAAAGAGGCGAGAAAATCAGCTCGACTGACTGAAGTCAGATCTACCTGCAGGTACAGCTGACCCTGAGAGCAGCTTCAGAATAAAAGCTGATCACATCAGTGACAGAGCAGAGCCACTCCGCTGTGAGTACACGATCCGTGCTTGTAACTGGTCAGACGTTGGCAGCATCCACATGTGAGTGAGCTGATAACCAGCGTCATGTGACCACTGATGCAGGGTCCTGGTTTGTCCCCGATCAGACACTCGGCAGCTGTAAGCGTCTGTGTGACAAATATGTGCTTCTTCAAAGGTCAAAGGTGAATCCTGCCTTCTCTCAGGAGGCACTTATCCTCACAGGGACTCGAGAACAGCGCTGGGGAACATGACTAAAGACTTTATAACTCCTGTGTTTAATATGAGGCATGAACAGAACAGGGCTTAAATCATCCATCGTGTTATAATCAGTGACAGTTAAGAGGAGAAACTCTCTGGCTTTTAATGTTTGTAGTAAAACTGACCGTTAGAGGCCAACGGCCCCTGAATGAGGGATGGCTAATAAACCTGGGCTGCCTTATAAATGCTTCTACTACTGAGCATTTACACACGAGTGTATTAAACTACAACAACCTGTAAACAGTGCATATAAATATGGAGCATGGTCATGGAGTATAATCCTCCAAACATTCCCAGGGAGAGACCTGCGCTGACGTGGAGCAGGCTTATTCAGATAAGGAGGAATTCAGTTTGTCATGGTCCCGGCGTCCGAGGAGCTGATGGGATGCCCACGCCCACGGGCGTGGCTGTTAACTCCACACCTGCACCCCATCCCAGGCGATCATCAGGCGGACTATTTGATCCAGCCCAGCCTGCTGCTCCACGCCAGTCCGTAGTCATCTCACAGCGGTAACGTACACCTGCGGGAAAGCGATTGTGAAAACTCATCTGTCTGAACTTGCGCTAATTCTGTCTTGTGCACTCAGATAACAACTCGGCGTGTTTTTTTGAGCCACCTGCCTGTTCACCTGCCCGTCTGGAATTTGGATCGCCTTCAGTACTCGCCACCTCGACTTTCCTGGAGCTCCCCCGCGGACCCTCACCCCTCCCTCCGGCTCCCACGGCCCCGCTGTCACCGTAAGACTCATACTCTTCCCCCACGTATGCTGCTATTTCCCCGCGCCCCAATAATCCTTTTCCTTTTTCTGTTGCAGCCTCCCACAGTCCCGTTTTCGGTCCCTTGGTTTCTCTAGTTTCACGCGTGTTTTCCTTCTACCTTCCCGGGACACCTTCCGGTAAAATAAAGTTTGTTTTCTCATACTCATGTGTGTGTTGGCTCTGCTTCTGGGTCCAGCTTGTGCGCTGAACTTCGGTTCATGACACAGTTATGCACATTTAAAAGGATAAGTGCAGCTTTTTTCACATTATCGTTAATTTAAGGTGAAAAAGTGGAATAATTGAGGGAAAAGATGATTCTTCACTCTGTCTGCTTCTATGTTGGGTTTCTGTGTTGTTGCTGTGTGGTCATCTACTGTACACTTCAGCAGAGGGTGTCGGCCCAGCGGCACGAGGGAACAGGGATGGACACAGGTGCAGAAACCAACCCGGAAGCGAGGTGACAGAGAACAAATGATTTATTTCTGCCCACAGGTAAACAAAGGTAAAAAACAAAGCGACGCCACCACACTAGTAGGATTCGTAGGTGAATAATGAGGGCGACCTAGACACCTCTAGGAGACGGCTGAACAGCGGGGGCAGCGGGGAGGTAGAAACAGGACTAGGTAGGGACCGGGGGCACTGGAATAAGAGGAGATCACGATCAGAGGGATCCAGCAGACAACCAACAATCCTCCACAGTTGAATTGAATTGCCTTACTTGGTTTCAGATGGAGGGGACAGGTGGAGCGGAAAGCCCGGAAGCGGTCGAGGCGTGGGGAGGCAGGCAGGTGAGCGGTGGGCCGGCAGGCCACGCAGCAGGCGGCCCAGGTCCAGGAGGACGGGAGCGAGGGGAACGAGATCTCCACTCCGGGTGCTATCTCTGAGGACAAGAAAAAACAGGTGAGTCAGGACAAGGTTTATGATGCTCCACTGAACTAACATGGGGATAGCAGATACTCAGGCGATGAATGGTTGAGAGCGCAGGTCTGATATACCGCTGGCACGATTGCTCACAGGTGGTCAGCCAGGGAGGGGCAACCGGACTCCGCCTAAAGGAGGAGGAGCCGCTGTCTGAGACCTGCAGGTGCCCAACCAGACTATGACAGAGGGTCCATCTTTGAAGCCCTCACAGACCGAGCAGGATTTCTTCTGTTATCCACTTTTCGTCCACCTGTTTTTCAATTTGAAGTTAATATTAGATACGTCTTTATTGTCATTGCAGTCATATCTGGTACAACAGTACAACCAACCTGGAAAACTGTGCAGCACAAACACAACACAGTGAATTTTGCCTTTATGTCTGTAAGAGATGTTAAAGTAAGTTTAATTTTCCTTCAGTAACAGTAACAATGGACTGTTGTATGGATGACTATCGGTACAGTGCGGCGTGTCCACTCTGGGATAAATCCCAGCGTTGTGTTCACTGATCTCAGTTTGTGTGTCGAGGTGCTGAAGTTGTGACTGTACCTCTGACCTTTAAAAGATGGCCTTTTCAAAAAATCCTCTTCGCTTTTTACTGACAGGTAAGCACACAACACCAGTGACATTTACCTCACACACACACACACACACACACACACACACACACACACACACACACACACACACACACACACACACACAGCTCCTGCTGTCTCCTTACATAGCAGCTCTTACCTGATGAATGAAACCTGATACCTGGTGTTACACCAGTGAATTCACCCTGACCAGCAAGTGTTGGAGCGCAGCTGCAGGACGGGGAATCACCTCAAAATAACTCGATGGAAGCAGCTGCGGCTCTCATCGAGAGTCACAGGAGTCTTAAAGGACAAGAAGAGAGTCACAAAAGCAGGAACATCGAGTTTATTTCTTTATTATTAACTTATTATAAAGAAAAATGTAACTCCCAGTCGTGAAACAACTCAGACCTGACTGCTTTCTAATGTCCAGCAGGGGGCGACTTCTCTGAGGTCTGACTTGATAGAAGTCCAGGAAAGAAATCAACATCTTGCTCAGCTGACCTCTGAGTTCACAGTCAAAGAGGCCACGCCCCTAATAATGGAGACTTTAGAAATATGCATGGTTTGGCGTTTCCAGCCCCAGAGTATAGAACAGATAGAGCTGGGTGTCATCTGCATAGCAGTGTAAATGTATGCTATGTCTTCTAATGATGCTGCCTAAGGGAAGCATGTATAATGTAAACAGAATTGGTCCTAGCACTGAACCCTGTGGAACTCCATAATTAACCTCAGTGTGTGAAGAGGACTCTCCATTTACATGCACAAACTGGAGTCTATTAGATAGATATGATACAAACCACTGCAGTGCAGTACCTGTAATACCTACAGCATGTTCTAATCGGTCTAATAGGATATTATGGTCGACAGTGTGCAGCATGCTTGAATGAAGGAGTCCAACAGAAGCAGCATCCACAGATGAGCATCCTGAGGATAAAGAACACAACTGTTTGAAAAGACTCGAGTAAAATACAGTCTGCTGGAGATGCAGACATGTGGAGGCATGCTAGGTTTCACTAAACTCCATCATTAATGACTGACTGCAGCAAAACAGGGATAGCCGAGAAACACAGTGAGTGAGGGAACACTGACAGAGGACAGCATCTAAAATCATTGACCGCCCTACATATCACCGCCTTTACCCAGGAGATCCCACTCAGACCCATTGTTAGAAGCATAAACTCAGCCACTTACATCTCGAAACACCTTGCTACCATCCTTGCTCCTCTCGTGGGGAACACCCCACACCACATCAAGAACTCCACCGACTTCACCGACAAGGTCCAGAAACTTACCCTGGATCCAGATGAAACCATGGTGTCGTTTGATGTAGTCTCTCTCTTCACCTGCATACCCACCACGGAGGCCGTGGAGACTGTCAGAAAACAACTACAAGAAGACAGCTCCTTGGAGGACAGGACCAACTTCACACCCGATCAGATCTGCACACTGTTAGACCTCTGCCTCACCACTACATACTTCAAATACAATGAAGGCTTTTACAGACAAAAACATGGCTGTGCCATGGGCTCCCCCGTGTCACCTATTGTAGCCAACCTTTACATGGAGGAAGTGGAAAGGAAGGCTCTTGGCTCTTTCAAAGGAAGAGTACCCAGCCACTGGATATGTAGACGACACCTGGGTCAAAATCAAGACACAAGAAGTGGAATCCTTCACTGCGCACATTAACTATGTGGATAAAAACATCAAGTTCACCAGGGAAGACACAAAGGACGACTGTTTGCCTTTCCTGGACTGCGCCGTGCACATTGAAGAGAACGGCAACCTCAACATCGAAGTTTACCGGAAGCCCACACACACGGACCAGTACCTCCTCTTTGACTCCCATCACCCTCTGGAACACAAACTTGGAGTAATCAGGACCCTACACCACCGGGCAGAACATGTTCCCTCTAAGCCTGAAGGGAAAAAGAAGGAACACACACATGTAAAGGAAGCACTCAAAACGTGCGGCTATCCTAAATGGGCGTTCTTAAAGTCAGCAAAGAGGCACAGAAAAGAAGACCAGACACCAGCGAGGGAGGATAAGAAGGACAGACGCAACAACATTGTCATCCCCTATGTAGCCGGTGTATCAGAGAAACTCAGGAGAGTTTTCTCCAAGCACAACATCCCAGTGTATTTCAGACCCAGCAACACGCTCAGACAGAAACTGGTTCACCCGAAAGACAAAACCCCAAAACACAGACTTAACAATGTGGTGTATGCTGTACAGTGCAGCGAGGAATGCTCAGACCTCTACATTGGAGAGACCAATCAGCCACTTCACAAGCGCATGGCACAACACAGAAGAGCCACCTCCACAGGACAAGACTCAGCAGTCCATCTGCATCTTAAGGTCAAAGGTGAGCTTTTTTCTTCAGGTAAAACTTTATCCGTCGCTTCGCTAATACAGCCCGTTAATGGTTTAACTGAATGTGCTGTCTGTGCAGACGGTCCGCAGCGTTCCTGTGAATCCCCTCAAACAGCAGCTGAGGAAACATCTCTGACCTTCTCCAAGTGGCTCGTGACAAGCAGTGTTTGCAGCATTCTCATCCTCATTGTGATCCTGAACTCTTTCCTACTACATGCTGAACGTGTCACAGCAGCCCGAGAGGCCGTGTGCTTTGAATTTCCATTATTATTAAATATTAAAATGTGGCTGCACAGCCTGTGTAAGTGTGATTTCTCTCAGTAATGGATTTAATGCCTCTGCAAAATGAATGCAGCTGTGTGTGCGAGCCTTTAAATGCTCCCACGAGTGAACGATGACAGGCCGAAGGCTATTTGTCTTTAACGCACGTGCCTCTGCACAGTCGTGATGTTTAACTGCTGGGAAATCAAACCGTGTCCTCTGTGATACACGAGCCTGCTGAACAGAAACCGCTTCAAGCAAAACATGCTCTAAAATGATTGGCGAGCTGAAATCAGTTATCCATCTGTTACCAATGCCGAAGTCATGTAGCACCGCCATCGACCTGACACCGGGCGGCAGACGTGACCACGTCAGTCAGGACGTCCATCAGGAGCTTTGCCTTCAGGAGCAGATGGAGGTTTGGCTTTGGCTGCGTCTCCACAACACCACCTCTGCATGTGAATAAAGGATGAGCTGGGACTGACACACCTGTCTCACTGACTTCCCCAAACCTGCTTCATCCTGCAGCGTCGCCTCCTGCTGGTCATGAGAAACACTGCGCCTCACTGCACGACCACAATAACAAGGACAACACTGCAGTGAATGCACTAACTTAATATGTTCATGATGAACGCCTGTTTAGTCATCTGGATCCAGCTGAGCGCCCCCGTCAGGTGACCTGAGTGTGTTTTCTGCAGATGTGCTGCTTCAGGGTCGAGATTTGCCAAATGTTTCTGCGTCACTTGTGAAGCTTTAAAACCACGGGACGCCACTTTAAAGGAGGTTTTGAGTATCGCGGCTGCTTCCGTGCTGTCTCTGTTTGTGACTGCGTGCAGAACAGCCGTCAGCGCGAGTGGCTGAGGCAGTAAAATGTGTCACATGTGAGCATGGTTTAAAAATGCTCCCATCGCTGTGTGAGGGTCTAAAACAGTTTTTCTCTTCTTGGCATGATTTTTGTTCATATATTACAGATCAGCTGTAATCATGGGTGTTTATCTCAGAGGAAAAGAGCCAACACTGGACTGGATATTTAAACCTTTGTTGATTTAGCGTTCTCTTTTTTACTTTTCAATTTCAGAACAAAGAGCTCCATTAGCGCTTGAACGCTGGCCTGTTGGCAGACTTTTGTCTGAGTGTGTTTGGCGTCGTTGTCATTGAGAAAGTGAGCGCTGATGTGTTTTATGTTTCCGAGCAGCAGCTTCAGGGCACAGACTCACTAAGATTAATCTCTGCCATCGCACAAGTCATCCCAACATTTGCTCTCTGACTCTTATGGATGTTTCAATTCAATTCAATTCAATTCAATTTTATTTATATAGCGCCAAATCACAATAACATTCGCGTCAAGGCGCTTCATAGATACAGAGAAAAACCCAACAATCATATGACCCCCTATGAACAAGCACTTTGGTGACAGTGGGAAGGAAAAACTCCCTTTTAACAGGAAGAAACCTCCAGCAGAACCAGACTCAGGGAGGGGCGGGGCCATCTGCTGTGATTGGTTGGGGTGAGAGAAGGGAGACAGGATAAAGACATGCTGTGGAAGAGAGACAGAGGTTAATAACAGATATGATTCAATGCAGAGAGGTCTGTTAACACATAGTGAGTGAAGAAGAAACACCCAATGCATCATGGGAAATCCCGGTAGCCTACATCTATTGCAGCATAACTAAGGGAGGATTCAGGGTCACCTGGTCCAGCCCTAACTATATGCTTTAGCAAAAAGGAAAGTTTGAAGCCTAATCTTTTTTTTTTCTTTTTTTTTTTGTCCCGTTTGGATCTTTAGCCATCAGAATTGTTGTCTTAAGGCCAAGAAAGATGCCAATCGGATTTATTTTACCAAGTGGATCATCATGGCCTTGCCATATTGGTCCATTTGATTGACCTTTATTATAATTATGAATTTATTTTATTTTCAGTTGCTACAAACGGGACAGACATGACAGGGGGATAGGACAGGGAGAAAGAATGAAAGAAAGAGAGGGAGAGAAAGAAAACCAAAGGGGAGAAGAGACGGTGAGAAGGGGGGGAAGAAAGAAAGAAAAACAAACAAAACACCTGGATCACCTATATGGAGAAAAAAAACAGAAGAGAAAGCAAACAACAAAGAGCAACATAATAAAAAAAACGGCACCATCACAATAAACTAGCTAGCAGTAGATATCAGTAGATACTAAATATTAAACGATATTGTGCAGCACGCAAGATAGACAGCGCACAATGTGCTTTGAGGCAGCAGCCAAGAAAGCTGTAGTCCGCGTCTGTGAGTACCCGTGTGTACACCTGTGTGCATACCTGTGTGGATCAGCATGCTTGCATTCCAAAGGTTTCTCCATGTAACGATCTGCTAGGGAGTGTGGGGAGCCACAGCCCCGTCCTCCAGGGCATGAAGCAGGTATGGAGGAGATCAAAACTCCAGACATCCAGAGGCCCCCAGAACACAAGAGACCAAGGAAGACCAACAGAGGGGCAGCCGCGCCACTGTCCCAGAAAGAGCTGAGGAGAGTCCCAGATGAGGGCTCACTCAGCAGCCGCGGAGCAGAAGCCAGGGGGAGTTGCAGTGACGCGCCCGTGAGCTCCGCCGGCAGCCAGCTGTGCCTGAGTGACCGAGCCCCAGGCCGAGAGGCCGGGGGCACCCCACCTCCGAAGTGGCCCGAACGAGCCCCAGGCTCCAGGCCCCGATAACGTGTGTGTGTGTGTGTGTGTGTGTGTGTGTGTGTGTGTGTGTGTGTGTGTGTGTGTGTGTGTGTGTGTGTGTGTGTGTGTGTGTGAATAAATGCATGAACTAGTTTTTCAGCGTCACACTGAGACAGGATATTTCTAACTTTAGAGATGTTGCACAAATGGAAGAACGCAGTCTTACATATTTGTTTAATATGTGCGTTGAAGGACATGTCCTGGTCAAAAATGACTCCAAGGTTCCTCACAGCGTTACTGGAGGCCAAGGTAATGCCATCCAGAGTAAGAATCTGGTTAGATACCATATTTCTAAGATTTTCAGGGTCGAGTACAATAACCTCAGTTTGATCTGAACTAAGAAGCAGAAAGTTAGCGGCCATCCAGGTCTTTATGTCTTTAAGACATTCCTGCAGTTTAACTCATTGGTGTGTGTTATCTGGCTTCATGGACAGATAGAGCTGGGTGTCATCTGCATAGCAGTGTAAATGTATGCTATGTCTTCTAATGATGCTGCCTAAGGGAAGCATGTATAATGTAAACAGAATTGGTCCTAGCACTGAACCCTGTGGAACTCCATAATTAACCTCAGTGTGTGAAGAGGACTCTCCATTTACATGCACAAACTGGAGTCTATTAGATAGATATGATACAAACCACTGCAGTGCAGTACCTGTAACCTTCACTAAAGCTGTTTCTGTGCTGTGCTGAGCTCTGAAACCTGACTGAAACTCTTCAAATAAACCATTCCTCTGCAGATGATCTGTTAGCTGTTTGACAACTACTCTTTCAAGGATGTTTGATATGAAAGGAAGGTTGGAGATTGGCCTATAATTAGCTAAGAATGCTGGGTCTAGAGATGCTCTTTGAGTAAAGGTTTAACTACAGCTAGCTTGAAGGCCTGTGGTACATAGCTGATTATTAGAGATAGGTTGATCATATTTAAGATCGAAGCATTAATTAATGGCAGGACTTCTTTGAGCAGTTTTGTACGAATGGGGTCTAAAAGACACGTTGATAGTTTGGAGGAAGTAATTATTGAAGTTAACTAAGAAAGATTAATTGGAGAAAAAGTGTCATGATCCTGGGTCTTTTGACCCAGCGTTTTAAGTTTGAGTTTATTTTGTTCATTAGGTTATCTAAGTTCATTTGTTTATTAGATTGCCCTTGTGTTTCCAACCCCTGTTAAGTCTCCCTTGTCTTTCATGTGCTTTATGTCTGTGTTTCTTATGTTGTCATATTTGCGTTTCATTATGTTTCCCATTTTATTTTGAAAGAGGTCCTGTGTTCCTGCACTTTGTTT